>NC_040912.2:44893383-45196413 GCF_004126475.2 Phyllostomus discolor
TGAAGCAAAAAATGTGCTAAAAAATTGAATATTATAGTCCGAAAAATACAGTACATAAGATTACAAAAGCAGCCAATCATATTGAAAGTCATTATCAAAATATTTTTAAAACCAAATGAATGAAATAATATATGAGCTAGTACACTTCTAACAACTACCATGATTTTGAAGTAGTGATGAGTGCCGAAGACATTTTGAAATACTTTTAACAAGTATAAAAAGAAAATATTTGTGATTTTTGTGGTTGAAAGAGCCCCAGGGATTTGCTATTAACTACTCTGAATCCTTACCCACATTTCAGTTAAAGCTTAATGAAAATGTAGATTTTTTTTCATCAAAATTCATGAACCTCTGAATTTTATCCCTGGTCCCCTTGGGGGATACATTGGCCCCAGGTTAAAAACTTCAGCTTTGGCAAAAGAACTATTGGTTAGAGAAATGATCCCAGACTGAAAGGCTCTAGGTGGCTCTCTTCAAAGTGGAGCCTCATGAGAACCATCGGTTTGAAATCGAAATGCAGGAATCTTGAGCAGCCCTGTCGGCCTTTCTAGGGATTTACAGGGTTGCAGACTTTAAACTGCTGAGGAAGGAAAAAGTTTCCGTTGACAGTGAAATGGCAAATTTGGCAAATTTTATGTAATACTGCCACCTTTTATTTTGAATTTTGGCAAAGAAATGTGTCCCTTACTTGAGTAAAATATGGTTCATAATTTTCCCAACCCAGAAACAACTTTATAATTATAATTCTACTTTGAGGCAGTGTTTGTGGTCAGTGTTTATCTTTTCCTAATTATTTAATAACTAAAACTTCCTTATGTAAGGGGCGGGTTTTTTTGTTATTTATTTTTCTACTGTTACAATAATCTTTAAGGAATCACAATTCTTACAGTAACTACCGAGACAATTTTTCTCCATCCTTCTGGCTGTTTTCATGAAAGAATGGAGGCCTTTTGTGTTAGATCTCCAATGTTTGAGGCAGTTACTACTATAAGGAATGTAGAATTACTATGTATTTTACCAAAAATTTTTCTGAAAAATCACCAAGACAAGGCCCAGTCAATAAAAAGGATGATTTACATATGAATTCTTTTGAGTTGAGTGTTAGGTTCTTTAGTCTCACCAAGGCAGTTTTGCATGATAGAATTCCTACAGAAAATCCAAATGCGGTGATTTTACTTCCTGTTTACAGGGTGGACCTTGAGGGTGTCTATCCAGTCAACGGCATCCTCCCTCTGCCCTACTCTGACAGACATTGGTGAGACTACATAACATGAGAATGCCTGCCATTAAGAAATTTCCAAGCCAACTGAAAGATTAATTCATCTATATGAAAAATAATGAGGCACCATGTCATTATGGCATATAATGCTCCATTGAGAAGCAAAGATCATAATAGCTTTAATCAGCAATGTTTGCCTAGAATGCCTCACACATCGTAGCTCATCAGTACATGATGAATAAATGAATGAATGTTGCTATTAGAATTTAGGGAAAGTAGAGAGAGACCACCATATAGACTTCTGGTAGATGGTGTGACATGAGGTGTGAGAGCTGTGGACTGGCACAGACAAGGAGAAAGGCACTCCAGCTGTAGAGAAAGAGAAGCAAGCAGCAATTAGATGACCAGAGCTAAGCATTTCCGTTGGGAAACCTGGGCAGAAAAGTTTGATCAGATAATGTTAAGGGGAAGTGAGGGAAGAGTCTAGACTTCCAACACGTCAAAGACATGGTAAGATAATTGTTCCTAGAAGATACTTCTTGCAGCATAAGGCAGAACAGACTGAAGGGAAAAGACACCAGAAGTTGAAGCATTAGGATGCTGAGCCAGATGAGGTGCTGAGTGCCACCTGGGTGGTGGCAATGGGAATATATGGAAAGGGTGTCATTCAGGAAATATTTAGAAACAAAAAAGTCCTGGAATGGGCATGTGCTATGGACAGCCCTCATTTTGGACTTAGGAAAACTGAGCAAGTCTCCCCAAAAGCAAGGAAAAATATTCAGATAAAAAACTGGCAAATCAATGCTGCCAAGAAGGGCAAACAAATTACAACTTTCTTCTGGCAAGTGATTTTTTGGGAAAGAAATACTAAAGGCACTGGAGAGAGAATGACAGCAGCAACAAACATTTCTCTGGTTATTTATAGTTTAAAGAACACTTTTGCATACCCAAGCATGTTTGAAACAATGGAAAACAAAGCAAAAATAGACAATCATTATGAAATGTATTTTTCTCATGATAAGAAAGTTAGTGTACATTTGTATATGACAAAATTCTCATTTTGGTCCTGTTTTTCTATCTGTTGCCCCCCCAACACTCACACACTCATAAATGCATATATATTTATATAATTTTATAGCTTAATATGGAATGTCTAAGGAAAAGTAGTGAGTGATGTTTTATAGGATTAGAGAACCTCAAAGAGTCCAGCTCATGAGAGCTAACTGAGCATCTCTTCTCAACTCCAATCCATGTTGATAACTTCAAATTGACCATGGTGGAAGCATTTACTTACACCACAGAAGTCAATAAATTCTACAGATCAGAACATCCCCTTTCCCCATACCCTAGCCAGTTACTAAACATATACTGAAACACTGCTACCCTTGGAACACACTTTGAGACCTATTGATATAGAAAATGCAGTATGCTGAGGAAATCTATGCAGAGATAAGAATTAGAGAGAAGATTACAGCTTTGAAGGACAGGAATAAAAATTTGATCTCAATATAAAAGGAGATTCTTAAGATAAAACAGGAACAAATTGAACACAAGCATGAAAAAAATATACCTTCTCTGGCTGAGAAAAGAGCTAAGTTTTAATGTTCAAAAGTTTTGCTATGTTTTAGGAAAATTAATTGAAAGAACACAGTTAAACTTGGAACATGTTCTTTAGTTTCTCAGAGAAAAGAAATTTCTTGGAAGTGTCTTGGCAGAAAAACAATAGGTTACCAACAAAGAAACAAAAAAATATCAAGCTGGCTTTAGACTTCTCTTGAACTAAGATTCCAAGATTATGGAACAATATTTGTAAGGTTCTAAGGGTAAAAGAGACATGATTCAAGAACTGCACACCAAGAGAAGTTGTTGTCCACCCTCCAAGACAATGGAAAGTCGTTTTCAGAAAGCAATGGCTGCATATCACTTACACATCTTTCTAGATAGTTTTTAACACTATATTTCCAGTTTTTATAGGATGAATCAAAATCAAAATTAAAGAATAAGAAAATTGTGGAACAAATGGACCATCAATGAATAACAAAACTACAGTTAGGACTGCATAATCATTACAAATATGATTACATTTCTGAGTACAAACACCAAAAATCAGTATTAAGAGGAAGTTAAATGATTAACACAAATTTTGATTAATATGTGTTTACACACAGGGGAGTGGAAATGGAAGAGCACCAAGCACGAGGGAGAGGTAAAGCAAATCAGATCTCTTGTCTAACAAGGAAGAGTCAAGGTCATTGTTTCATCATAACTTTGATAATTAGAAAAAATTATCAGAAAATGCATTAAAGTGTATTCTTAAAAACACACAAATAGCTGCTAGTTAGAATACAAAACAGGGCATGTACCTGGTTTTGAAATACCTTTAGATTATGAAAGTAAACAACAGTTTATATGCAACATGCAGAAATAATGAGCATAGTAACATAAAAATTTAAAAATGCAAAACACAAAGCAAGATGATAAAAGTAAGACCATACATTCAATTTTGACAAGAAATAGTAATCTTTTAAACCACCCTCTTACAGAGGCAAAGAGACTGAAGGTTTTAGAAATAGAAATTAGCTACGTGCTGCATATAAAGACCCAAAATCCAGTGACACAAAGGTTAAAAATACCAGTATACATAAAGTTATACCACAAAGCACAAGCTAAAGAAAACAAAAGTGACTGTATTACTAGCAGATAAACTATTTAAGGCAAAGAAACATTGATCAGGATAAAGAATATGACTTTGTGTGAATATATGACACAACTGATAATGCAATGTACTACTTGTTTTATCTTTATGTATAAAACAATAACATCAAAATAAATTAAGAAAAGCTTGATTATAATCAGAGACTAGTATATCACTATTGTACTATGTTATATCAAGGACTTATGTTATACACATACACACAACAGAAAAATGTTCTCTGAAAGAAACTTTCATATTTTAAACATTTGTGGATGAGTTACTGAAATTGATTATATAAACTACTCCACCAAGAAATCTCAATAAATTCTAAAAAGTAGAAATAACTCAATCTATATTTCTTGGCCACAGAATACAAAGCTAGAAATTAAAAACAGCAGCTTAATAAAAGAAACTTCAGCCACTTGAAACCAAAATTTCTCTTCTAGATAATTATTTGGTTAAAGAGGAGATCTAATATACAAGTTTCTTTAGAAAATGAAAATAATTCTGATCAAATCATATAAGCTTTTCCTAAATTCTTATTTAGAGGTAATTCCATAGCCAAACTTTTTATTACAAAAGGAGAGAAATCAATTCAATCATACAAATGAAAAGTTTTAAAAGATATCTGCACCTCTATCCAAGTCCAAAAATACTCTTCAGAAAATAAAATGAGAAAATACAATTGGAAAGGACACCATTCACAATGGCAACTAAAGAGATACCTAGGAATAACTTTCATAAAATTATCCATGTGAATAAAACAAAATTTTATTCAGACATCTTAGGACATTTGAAAAAAATTAGAAACATACTGTATTTTCAGACTATAAGACTCACTTTCCTCCCCAAATTTGGGGGGGAGGAGGGTGCATCTTATAGTCCGAATGTAGCTTTACATTTACATTGGTGAAATATTATGTTATTTATGTTATTAAATATTTTACCACTTTTTTGCGTCAAAAATTTTTTTCCTATTTTCCTCCTCTAAAACCTAGGTGCATCTTATGGTCCGATAAATTTGGCACTACTTTCCTGATAGGAAGGCTAATTGTTGTAAACATATAAATTAGTTCCTATTTTATTTTATCTTCAATTACTGGCACACAGGTAATTGTCTAACAACTGGAACTTCAAAAATTGTATATATAAGTACACATACATTCACTATAATTTTGTACATCTTACTATTTTACATTTACTATATTGCAGCTATAAAAGATGTGTAGCATGCAACTTACAAATAATAAAATACACAGCAGCACTCTCTATTGTAAATTCCACGTTATCAATCAATTCTCCCACAATGCCAAACTCATTACCATAAACTGTATTTTGCCTTCTCCTATTTGCTCAAAGGAAAAATAAAATCTGCCACTCTGTTATATTTCTAGTTTTCACCCAAAAATAAAAATAAAGTTTGAAAAATTGACAAATAGGTATGGTTCAACACAAATCTTTTTATTTACATTAATGAGTAAGACAAACATCAATCAACAAAGATGTATATCCAGACTTCATTCATCACTAATGATAGGACTTCTTTACTAAATCAGATAATGGTTTTCAAATATCAAAAAAACAATTTCTTATGGTCTTTCAAGAATTACATGATACAGCAGAAAATGAAATTTCTCTATCAAAAAAACCTTAGGAGTGGTCATATCCTTCAAGTTAAAGTTTTTTGGTTTTTTGGTTTTGTTTTTTAAAGAGACAGGTCTTAGATTCACTCTGTCCTTGTGGCATTTTTGTCTATTTTTAAGATTTTACTTATTCATTTCTATAAAGAAGAGAAGGGAAGGGAGAAAAACATCAATGTGTGAGGGAAACATTGATTGGTTGCCTCCCATACACCCCAACCGGGGACCTGGCCCATAACCCAGGCATTTGCCCTGACTGGGAATCGAACTAGTGACCTTCCAGTTTGCGGGCTGATTATCCAGCCCACTGAGCCACACCAGCCAGGGCTCAAGTCAGAGTTTAATAACCATGCAGTAGGTTGTGTTATTAAACCAAATAAGCTTCAAGCTGAGGGTGTATGCCTGTGTGCACATCTGTCTATTAGGGAACTCTTGGCATCAGCTTAGGGTGTAGTGAGGGTCCAAAAAAATTAAATAATAAAATTTCTCAGTTTTTCTGTGCTCTTAACAATGTTGCAGATATGGGCATGACACACTTTTAAATTTAATCTGCTTCATTAATTGTTTTCCTCATCATTTTCTCAAGTTTAAACAATCAACAAAATATAAATTTGGATCATTTGGCATATTCCACCATGTAGTATCCTTCCATTTTGGCTGATACAAGCTTCCAGTGAAAGGTTTACCATTATCATTAGGCTTGCACATTTCCAGAAAATGGTTATAGATAGAAGATTAGGAGAATTACCACCTAGAATTATCTATCTAAACTTTTATAAATGTCCTGCTGTTATTTTTCAAAGAATGTCAAAAAATTGTACTCTCAAAAAGTTTATTCTTTCACAATAGCTTGAAAGTATTCTTTGAATCTCTCCCAATGTGATTATATACTCTTCCTAATTAGTCTTTCTTTGGTGAAAATAAAGAATAATTGATGACATAAATTTGTGATAAACTTGAATATACTGTCAAATCTAAAGATGACATCTTGTGTTCTTCTTTTCCTTCTCCTCCAAAGCGCTGGCTTAGAGGCAACATTTTTGTCTAGGGTTGTCAATAATCCATATATCAGAAAACAACCAGCATCAGGTTTCCTGGAGGTAGTGGGGGTCCCAACAGGTAACCAGAGCATGGCAACAGGGAATCTGGAACACAGAGCTCAAAGTACTAGGTATTCTATTGTAGACAGAGAAGTCCCAGACACTGGACTCTAATTAAGGGGCCTGGCATTAATGCCTAGGAAGGGGGACCAGGAAGAGACAGCAGAGCCACACTCAAAGTACTAGGCACATTGCTAAAAGAGTGACACAGAAATACAGGTTAAGGCGGAGGACCTGGCCCCACCAAACAAGGAGAGGATAGGCACCAGCTTGGAGACTTGAAAGCAGCAGTCCTGTCATCAAAACAGCAATGGCGCAAGAATGGAGGTGTTGGTAAAAGGAGCACTGCCTTTGGGGAATGCTAGGTCAAGCAGTGCCTAGGGGAGCATAATTATTTTCAGTGTAATACAAATAAAGGAAGCATTACCTTGGTAGGAGTCGCATCGTCCTGTTGGTGATAGTCGTGTTAGATAGATTAAGATACAGGACTCCAGAACAACCCTCAGAAATGTATCTCATTGATTCATCCTGCACAAAAACAGAGAGAAGAACCTTACCAAAGCCTAGCCAGTTTTGCTATTCTCTCTATCATCTCTCTCCCTGCTCCAAAAAAGTACATGCATGACTTAGTCTC
Organism: Phyllostomus discolor; assembly: GCF_004126475.2. NCBI lineage: Eukaryota > Metazoa > Chordata > Mammalia > Chiroptera > Phyllostomidae > Phyllostomus > Phyllostomus discolor. The sequence goes on from NC_040912.2 coordinate 44,900,672, forward strand.
TTCATATGCTTTGATATTAGTGGTAAATCAAATTAAATAGAAGGTGATGATTTTTCTTGAAGCTCCATTACTACCCCCATTTCCCCTTTTTTGGAAATAAATCCCATTTCATTGCAATGATATAACACATTAAAATGAGAATCCTTACAAGTTCAACTCTGTGACAGGTAATTTGACCTCATGTGTTAAAGTCTCAAACACTCCTGACTTATCAGATGTAAGAAAATGATTAAAAATGGGTTAATGTTTTAATTTACTGAAATTATTATTCAAGAATAGTAAATGCTCTCAACTGGACTTCATTAAAAGTGAGTCCATGTTTACACATCTATATTTATATATAGATGCATATAAATATATATTTATGTATATATGTATATATTTGTATATGTGTATTTATATAGATGTGCATGTGAATGTGTGTTTAATTAGTTTCTATGGTTCTGTTACTGGATATATTGAAAAAACTAAACAGTCTTTCACCAAATTTATGGCAAGTTTGTAATGGCCTGAAGTAAAATACAGGCTACATACATGCTGGACATGAAATTCAGTGTTGGGAGTACTGTGGGAGAGAATCTCAAAGATTCGAGCAACCCTCCCCTAGAGAGCCAAAACTGAGACACAAGAGAATGGTGTGACTGTGACCTGAGAGGGAAAGAAAACAAACAGTGACTTCAGGCATGAGCCCTAAGTTGACATTTACAAGACCAGATGGATTACAAGCTCCGATTGCAATGGAGCTGCTTCTCACATGGGTAACTACTTACAAAACTCTCTAGAAGGAGTAGCAGCAGGTTTTTATTTATTTAATGATGGTTCATGAGTCTTCCCAGGAACACTGAGAAGGAACAGGAACCCAGGAACAATAATTAAAACAGCTTGTTTTAATTATTTATGGTGCAAAGATTCTGGAAAGAATAGGCCATTGCAGGAAGAGATGAATTATCAGTTGGCTAGGAGACATGGTTTGGGGAAGAATTCATGGCCTCTATCGTCACCCCAGACACCACTAAGGATGGGAAAGTTTTATTTTCAGCAGTATCATCAACGTTCGACATTCTATTCCCAGTTATTTCCTGAAGTCACAGATATTAAAATAACAAAATCCTGCAGGTTGAGCTTCTGTCACATGGGATAGGAACTGGCTGATTTACAGGGGCAGTGAACCACACCTGAGAAAGGATCCAAGGTTGTGTTTTATGTTGTAAAACTGTAGTTCTGCTGTAGCAAAGGCTCTATGTGCCAATGCCACGTGAGCACAAGTGCAGGGCTTTCCATACACACTGGATTCCTCTCACTACTTTCAAGGTGTCAGCAACTTTTCTAGATACCCCACCACCAAAATGTTGGATTCAGAGTTATGTGGAAATTACAGTATAATTTTTCCCAGAAGGAATGGAGAGAACAATGATAATGTGTGGCATTGGAGTTTAATACAAACAAAATCTAACTTCAAAAATATGATACCAGTCAAATGTTAAAGTGATGATGGGCCCTTTGGAAGACTCCAGCAAAAGTGCAACTGAGATGGGGCAAGAAAAGGATAGAAAGCTGGTTTATGCACTGTTACAGTGGTAGCCACAGAGAGGGTGAAAATTTGAGGACCAGGAAAAGGAAGATGGAGTACTCTTTATGTATCAGAAGAATACAGTCTTCTCTTTGATATGAGGAGGCAAGCCATTTGCTGCATTTTCTTGTTTGGAAAAAATTCAAATGCATCCTATTGTCAATATTTAAAATAAGTCAAGGTTCAATCTCCAAATGTTAGAACGCATAAATGCAGAAACTGTTTGAGTGTCTACATTGCAGAATGGCTTATAAATTTGTCCATAGTGCACTCAAATGTTTTTGAAGATAATATATTCATAAGGCAAGCTCCTTAGAAATCAAAGCTTTTTGAATGAATGTTATCAAGCTCCTTAAATGTAAACTTGTCTCCTAGTCTATGTCTCAAAGGGGAAAACAATAGTAAGAAATAACTGGATAGAATGATCCTCCCTGTATATTATTACTAAACTCCAAAATTGGAGCAGATTTTGATGTTTACAAATTCATTGCAGATGGCACTGTTTTGACTGTCCTATTAGAAAGCCATATTTCAAGAATATGAACTTTAATTCAAGTACAGAACTGAATCTCCCTGAAAACAAGAACTGAAACTTGATTCACTTTTAAATCCCTGTAACACCCATATTAAATAACATAAATTCCCTGTATGCATTCATACGTAAAGATAAATGTATCATTAACATAGCAGGTAGTAAAAATACCCATGGAAAGAACAAAATACAGTAGAAACTTGAAAGAAAGAATGAACGTTGAGACTGGGAAGCAGCGAGGAAGACCCAGTTCATGAAGTCTCTTCTGTGCCAAGGGGCATGGACTTCATCCTGGCTCTGGTGCTTAATGAAGCTGGTACTTCATTCCAGTCCCTCCTCTCTCCTCAGGGACTTCTCCATCAGTTGCTTCAAATGAATTTCTACCAGTTTGTAAACCTAAAACAGGTTTCTCTGCCTCTCCTTTCCTTCTGCCACCATCTTAGTCTCTTTTCTGAAACACTAAGTTTATATGTAATACCTCATTTTTTCACCCCTCCTCTACTTCACAGTTCACTACAATTAGATTTCTGTCCCAATATTCCACTAAACTGTTTTAGCAAAAGCCACAAGTCACCTTCTGATTCTCAAATCTAGGAGGCTCTGCTTAGCCCTTTTCTTACTTGCTCACTTTGGTAGCTTCCTTCCGAGACCCCTCACTCTTTTGTCGTTTGTGATACCTCTCCATTTTCAACTTACTTCCCTCACTACTCCTTCTTAAGATCCCTTTCTGTGTCTTCTCCCACTTGTCCTAAGAGTAAGCATTCTCCAAGGTTCAATTCTCAGTCCTCTTCTCTTCCCATACCTTCTCTCTCTCGGTTGATTTTATTTAGTTGAAATATTATTTATGACATATATAGATGTCAGCCCAAGATAGAATCTCAAGTTTGAGCCAATGGTGTCCATTACTTACTAGATATATCCATATAGTTTTATTCATTAAACATATATAGGATGGGGCAAAAGTAGGTTTACAGTTGTTCATATGGAAAATAATACAAAAATTAATAAATAATACAAGAGTAAACTGTGTTTCGCATACTCACAACCGTAAATCTACTTCTGCCCTACTCTGTATTGTAGAGTATTTACTGTGCCCTGTGTGCTCTGACACACATCTACCTTTTGGGCCTCTTGGGCTACAACCATTGTGATTAGGGCTACTGATGACAGGAACCCAGAAGGACAGCAGCAAACCCTTTCCTGAGTGTCATTCTTGTCTTGAGAAAGGAGGTGAGGTCTCCAGTAAGCCTTAAAGCCTGCCAAAGAGGAAAGAAGCCCCTGAGGACTAAGGGAAAGAGTATTTCAAACAAAGAGCACAGCCTGAGCAAAGGTAAAATAGCAAGAAGCAGCTGAGCAAACCAGCAAAGAAAGCATAGCAATCTCTGGTCACTGAAGCTTAATGTGTGAGGCTGGAAAGAGAGGCAGAGGCAGACCAAGAGGATCACCAAGAGCTTTAACTTTACCCAACAATGTAGATGATGAGTGTGTATAAATGATGGAAAATGGGGGTGAAATGGTCAGATCTGACTTTTAGAAACAGTATTAATGTGCTCACAGGGTGGAGGACAGATAGGAGGTAGAAGGAAGCCCAGAGACAGGGACCAGAAGTTGGCTGAGGTTACACGTTCATTTCCATCTTCTTTGGTACTGCCCCCTTGAAGACCATGATAATGAGTCTATTGTTTCTGCTGGGTCTCAATTTTTCTGTCTCATACATGCATGGCCTTACATATAAATATAGTTCATGTGTGTGTAAATGTTGAATAGTTTCCACTTTCCAAAGACTCCAACCTTGGACATACTTCTACAGGATTAATAATAGCATTACATAAATGGGATAAGATTTCTTGCCAATGTTTAACATAGTTTGCTTTTTTCCATATTTAATCTTAAATGAGCACACAAGCATGTATTTTGGCAAAACCTCTGTGTATTAGCCCTCTGACTGTAGCAAGTCCAAATCTATGTACACAGCAGTAAAATAAGCTTCTTATACTCACTGTGAGGGTTGGACAGTCGGAGACATTCAGCTCTTGCAAATTTTTACAGAGACCTAAATCAAACAAGTGACACATCACTGAACAACATATTACAAATGTTTAACTTAAAGTTTTTCCACCCTACATTCAATGCAATGTATTCATTAGAAAACAAACAAAAACCTTGGCAAGTAACTTATTCTAAATATTGGTTTCTTTTCCCAGAAAAATGATTTCTTTTGGCTTTAAAATTCAGTATATACACATGTTTATTATTGTTTGAGGATTACAGAAGGAAGCAGAAAAGAGAAAAATACTACTTTGGGAAAAAGAGTGTATATTTAGAGTTTTAAGCTTCAAAGCACTTAAAACCAACCTGCTTTTTTTGTGACATGATTTCTTGCTCATTTTTTTTGTTTGTTTTCTGTTTACTTTGAATATGTTACGATGAAAATTTTCAAACATACAAAAAATTGAGAGAATGAAGAATTATACGATGAATATACATAACACCTACATTCTACAATTTATATCTTATTGTATTTGCTTTATCACATTATCCACTTATATATCCATCTCTCTATTGCTCAATTCATCTTATTTTTGATGCATTCTAAAGTCACAAACATCACCATACTCCCCCCCACTACTTCAGCATGCATATTGTATATAATTCAGCAAACATAATAATTAACAAAATATGATTATTTTAGGTTAGGTTTACATACAATTTACAATGAATTTACAGTTAGAGAAGTGGAAGGTTAGAAAGGCTAAGTGCCTGATTAGCTCTGGGACCAGGGGTGACTGTACAGATTGCTCAGAAGACACATACACAAAGAACCAGATGGCAAAGTGATACACAATTAGCACTCTGGGTGTAGGCTGACAGGAAGTAAAACTCCAAATCTGAAACAAAAGAGAAGCACTTAGGAGCGAGAACACAAAATGTAGATAGAGGTATGCTTGAGGCACAGAAGCGGGGAGGCATTCTAGGTGGAGTAGACCACATCACGGAGGAAAACTCCAGGCTAGGAGTGATCCTGGCATTCACACTGCTACGATGAATAGAAAACACATCTGCCATTCATAACCACACAGCCCCACGGTAATAACAACAGAAATGTTATTAATTATAAACCCATTTTGAACATTTCTTCCTCTGCCAAGAATGGACTATATCCTAAGTAATAAATGCAAACCAAAACCACTCTCAGGGTTGAACAATGGAAACAATTCTTTAAGATGTGCAGATTTTGAAAGTCATCAAAGATACTTGCTAAGGAAAAAAATAGATTGCCCCAAAAATATAATAACTAAGTTTATGAGATTAATATTTTCATAGAATGGTTACTTGAGAGTCATTCATGCACTCAGCATTTTTATCAGGAATGTGCTTTGTGCTAATAATTCTACAGGCACCAGAAATACAGCAGTGAACAAAATAGACAAAAGTCTCTGCCCTTATGGAGTGTACATCCTAGTTTGGGCGTGGAGAGGGACTGATAAAACAAAAGAAGGACTGATAGTAAACAAAAGAAGTTAAATAGATGCTTTGACAGGTAGGGAGAGGTACTCTGGAGAAAAATGCAACAAGAAAAAGGGTGGAGGGCAGCCAGTGAAGGGAAAGGGGTGTAACTTCAAATACAGCAGTCAGAGACGTCCTCACTGAGAAAGTGCCCTTTGAGCTAAGCTGTTCAGGAGATAACAAGGACAGCTGCAGTTTACGCTGAGCACTTCTGGAGTCCACATTAAATATGATTGGTGACTGGAAGACAATAAATGGAAGAGAAAAACAAGCTCCGTAGGATAGTCATTGGAGTCCTCCTATTTGCACACCTCAAGGCTGTAAGGAGAAACCTCTTAATTTCTTGAATCCAATGTGATGATGAGCTACAGGTTTCAATTTTCCTAATCCTAAACCCTAACCTTGATTAATACTTCCCCTGGACCAGGCACTTTGCAGTGCCTAGTTCATCCTCTCAACAATACTAGAGGTATCCTCAGTCCCATTTTACAGATGCAGAAGATGAGATTAAATAATTAGCCCAAGTTTGCACAATTAAGCAATTAGGAGAGTCTGGATTCGAACTCAGGGCTCAAACATTTAGCCACTAAACAAAGCACATAGGAGGGTGCAGAGCCTTATACACCACCGTTCTTAATATGCCTTTATTATCTGGAGTGCCTTTGCTTTAAAACAAGCTATTGTCTTTCAATAACATTGCTCACAATAGTCCTTAATTAAATGTTTTTTTTTCTCCTGCAATCTAGGGGCTCCACCATACCTCAGCTGGATCTCTGTGTTCCTGATGTGCATTAGTTAAAATTACCCAAACTTGGATTTCAAAGGAATAATTTCATTGTTCCATCTGTCACACTAAGTAATTGGGACCAGCTGGATGTCAGGATGCGAGTGGTTACCATCATAACCCTGCTTTTCTTTTGTAAAGCCGCTGAGCTCCGCAGGGCAGACCCTGGGGGTGTGAAAAACCAAAGGAATCATGGCCTGGTGGGTGGGGGCCGGAGAGGCTCCAACCCAGTCAAACGCTCCACACCAGACCTCCCCTGCGAAGTGTACACGTATCTTCACGAGAAATACTTAGATTGTCAAGAAAGAAAACTACTTTATGTGCTGCCTGGCTGGCCTCACGATTTGGTGCACATGTTGTTAGCAAGAAACAAGATCCACGTATTGAAGAATAACATGTTTTCCAAGTTCAGAAAGCTTAAAAGCTTGGATCTGCAACAGAATGAGATCTCCAAAATTGAGAATGAGGCTTTCTTTGGTTTAAACAAACTTACCACTCTCTTACTGCAGCATAACCGGATCAAAGTCTTGACAGAAGAAGTGTTCATTTATATGCCTCTCCTGAGCTACCTGCGCCTTTATGACAACCCCTGGCACTGTACTTGTGACATGGAAACACTTATTTCAATGTTGCAGGTTCCAAAGAATCGAAATTTGGGGAATTACGCCAAGTGCAAAAGCCCACAAGAACTAAAAAATAAGAAACTACGACAGATAAAATCTGAAGAGTTATGTAATGAAGAAGAAAAGGAACAATTGGACCCCAAACCCCAAGTGTCAGGGAGACCCCCCACCAGGAAGCCTGAGGCAGATTCTTCTCTTTGCCACATTTATGTGTTTCCCATACAAACACTGGACTGCAAAAGGAAAGGTTTGTAAGTTTCTTACTTTTTCATTTTCACAGATGATTGTAAATGTTCTTTGAATGTTATAACTCTTCCTACACCAGTGCCTTGGAGTTTCTGGTGTAACTTCCCCCAGAATCTTTCTCCAATGACGATGCACCCTACTCCAAGCTTTTCTGGAGTTCAAACTCAAGATGGTTGGTGATTTAGGGGATATTAGAGGAGGGTAGGAGGAACAGCAAATAAGGGTCCTAATCTTTTTTTTTAAGTTAAACAATTGTATTTATTTATTCATTCATTTATTATATATTTTGGTTGGTATTTTTTCCATTGCTATTTATCCCCTTCATACCCCCTCTCCCCCACAGTCACCACACTGTTGCCCTTGTCCATGAGTCCTTTTTTCTTTTTGCTCAATCCCTCCATCCCCTAACCTCCCAACCAAATACCTGTCATCTTGCTTTCTACCTACCGTATGTGTCTGTCACTATTTTGCTACTTCAGTTCATTAGATCCCACATATAACTGAAATCATATGGTACTTGTGTCTCTGACTGGCTTATTTCACTTAGCATAATGTTCTCCAGGTTCACTCATGCTGTAGCAAATGCTAAAATTCTCTTTTTTACAGCACAGTAGTATTCCATTGTGTAAATGCCCTATAGTTGTTTTATGCACTAATCTGATGGGACACTTGGGCTGCTTCCATATTTTGCTGATTGTAAATCACACTGAAATGAAAACAGGGGTGCTTATGTTCTTTTAAATTAGTATTTTGGATTTCTTCGAGTGTATTCCCAGCAGTGGAATTGCTGGGTCAAAAGGCAGATCCTTTTAATTTTTTGAGGTAACTCCATACTGCTTTCCACAATGGCTGCACTAGTCTGCATTCCCAGAAACAATGCAAAAGGATTCGTCTTTCTCCACATCATCACCAGCACTTGTTGTTTGTTGATTTATTATGATAGCCATTCTGGCAGGTGTGAGATGGTATATCATTGTGATTTTAATTTGCATTTTTCTCATGATTAGTGACATTGAGCATCTTTTCATATGTATATTGGCCATGTGTGTGTTTTGTTTACAGAAATGTCTGTTCAGGTCCTTTGACAATTTTTTAATTGGATTATTTGTTTTGTGGTGTTGCTTTGTAAGTTCTTTATAAATTTTGGATATTAATCCCCTATCAGATGCATTGGAGAAATTATTCTCCCCCCATGGGTTGTCTTTTTATTTTGTTGATAGTCCCCTTTGCTGTGCACAAACTTTTTAGTTTGATGTAGTCCCATTTGTTTTATTTTTCTTTTGTTTTCCTTGCCTGGGGAGATATATCAGATAAAATATAGCTATGAACAATGTCTAAGATTTTATTATGTTTTCTTCTAGGATTTTTATGGCGTTTAGTCTAACATTTAAGACTAATCCATTTTGAATTTTTTCTTGTGTGTGGTGTAAGAAGGTGGTCTAGTTTCATTTTTCTGCACACATCTGTCCAATTTTCCCAACAACATTTACTGAATAAACTATCATTAGCCCATTCATTTTGTGTGCTTACTTCCTCTGTCAAATATTAAGTAAGTGGTTATAAAGGGTTTATTTTTGGATTTGGATTATTTTTGTGGGTTTATTTTTGGGTTTGTATTCCATCCCATTGATATGTTGTTGTTTTTTTGGTGCCAGTACCATGCTGTTTTGATTACTATGGCCTTAGAGTCTAGTTTGATATTTGGTAGTGTGATTCTCCAGTTTTTTTCTTCTGTCTGGGATCGCTGTTGCTATGCAGGGCCTTTGGTGATTCATTATAAATATTTGAAATGTTTGTTCCAGTTTTGTGAAATATGACATTGGAATCTTGATAGAAATTGCATTGAATCTATAGATTGCTTTGGGTAGCTTGGATGTCAGTTCTTCCAATCTATGAACACAGTATGCTTCTACTTATTTGTATCTTCTTTAATTTCTCTGAGGACAAGTCTTTTACATCCTTGGTTAGATTTATTCCTAGGTATTTTATTCTTTTTTGAAGCAATTGTGAATGGGATTTTTTTCCCTAATTTCCCTTTCTGTTAGTTTATTATTGGCATATAAAAATGCAACTAATTTCTGGATATCAATTTTGTATCCTGCTACTTCACTGAATTCATTTATCAGTTCTTATAGTTTCTTGGTGGACTCTTTGGAGTTATCTATGTACACTATCATGTCATCTGCAGTAAAGACAGTTTTGCTTCTTCCTTTCCAATTCGGATGCCTTTTATTTCTTCTTCTTCTTTTATTGCTGTGGCTAGCACTACCAGTACTACGTTGAATGTGAGAGGTGAAAGTGGACATCCCTGTCTTGCTCCTCATCTTAAGGGCAATGCTTATAATTTTTGCCCATTGAGTATGATGCTGGCAACGGGTTTGTCATATATGGCCTTTATTATGTTTAGGTATATTTCCTCGATTTCCACTTTGCTGAGGGTTTTTATCATGAACAGTTGCTGGATTTGATCAAAAGCTGTTTCTGCATCTCTTGATATAATCATGTGGTTTTTAACCTTCATTTTGTTTATATGGTGAGTCATATTTATGGATTTGCAAATGTTGTACCAATTTTGCATTCCTGGAATAAATCCCACTTGATCATGATGTATGATCTTTCTGATGTATTGCTGTATTTGGTTTGCTAACATTTTGTTGAGTATTTTAGCATGTATGTGCATTAGGGATACTGGCCTATAATTTTCTTTCATTGTAGTGTCTTTATCTGGTTTTGGAATTAGGATAATGATGGCCTCAAAAATGATCATGGAAATGTTCCCTCATCTTGAATTTTCCTGGAGTAGTTTGAGAAGGATAGGTATTATTTCTTCTAAGAATGTTTGATAAAATTCACCTGTGAAGCCATCTGCTCCAAGGCTATTTTTTCTTGGGGTTTTTTTTATTACTGCTTCAATTTCACTAGGTGTAATCTCTCTATTCAGATTCTCTGATTCTTCCTGATTGAGTTTTGGAAGATTGTATGTTTCTAGGAATTTATTCATTTTGTTCAGGTTGTCCAGTTTGTTGGCATATAATTCTTCATAATATTTTCTTACAATCCTTTGTATTTCTTTGGTGTCAGTTGTTATCCCCCCTCTCTCATTTCTGATTTTATTTATTTGGATCCTCTCTGGCTTTTCTTAATAAGTCTGGTTAAAGATTTGTTAATCTTGTTTATCTTTTCAAAGAACCAGCTCTTGGACTCATTGATCTTTTGTATCACTTTTTAAGGCTCCATTTTGTTTATTTCTGCTCTGATCTTTATTATTTCCATCCTGCTACATACTTTGATCTTTGTTTGTTATTCTTTTTCAAGTTCCTTAAGTGTAAAGTTAGATTGTTTATTTGAGCTTTTTTTTGTTTCTTGAGGCAGGCCTGCAGTGCTATGAATTTCCCTCTCAGAACTGCTTTCCTTGTGTCACACAGATTTTGGATTGTTGTGTTCTCATTTCCATTTGTTTTAAGGTATTTTTTAATCTCTTCCTTGATCTCATTGTTGACTCATTCATTGTTTAATAACTTGTTATTTAGCTTCCATGTCTTTGGATATTTATCAGTTTTTTTTTCTTGTGATTGATTTCTAGTTTGATAACACTGTGGTCAAAGAAAATGCCTAATAGGATTTCAATCTTTTTAAATTTATTGTGACTTATATTGTGTCCTAATATATGGTCTATCCTAGAAAATGTTCCATGTGCACTTGAAAAGGATGTATATTCTGCTCCTTTGGGGTGAAATGACCTGAAAATATTAAATACATTTGATCTAGTGTGTCATTTAAGGCCACAGTCTCCTTTTGATTTTCTGTCTGGAAAATCTATCCATTGAAGACAAAATTTTCTTCTATGACTGTATTTATGAATCTCTCCTTTTATGTCCATCAAGATTTGCTTTACATATTTAGATGCCCCTAGTTGGGTGTGTGAATGTTTACTAGGATTACATCCACTTGTTGTATTGTTCCCTTTATCATTATATAGTGTCCTTATTTGTCTCTTACTATAGCCTTGGTTTCAAAGTCTATTTTGTTAGATATAAATATTGCTACCCCAGCTTTTTTTTCTTTCTGTTTGCATGAAATCTCTTTTTCAGTCTCTTTACTTTTAGTCTGTGTGATCTTTCATTCTGAGGTGATCTCTTAGAGCTTATATATGGATTTTATTTTCTTATCCATCCAGCTACCCTATGTCTTTTAATTGGAGCCTTTTAGCCATTTACTTTAAAAGTGATTATTAATATACATATTTATTGCCATTTTAAAACTGTTTTCCTATTTTTTTCTTCCTCTTAAAGCAAGCCCTTTAACAGTTGTTGCAGTACTGAGTTTGTGTTAACAAACTCCTTTATCTTTTTCTTGTCTGGGTAGCTCTTTTACTGCTACTTCAATTTTAAATGATAGCTTTGCTGGGTAAAATAGCCTTCATGGTAAGTCCTTGCTTTTTATCACTTTGAATATTTAATGCCAAACCCTTCTGGCCTGAAAATTTCTGTTGAGAAATCAGCTGAGTCTAATGGGAGCTTTCTTGTCAGAAACTAACAACTTTACTTTTGCGGCTTTTAAAATTCTCTCCTTTTCTTTAAGCCTTGCATTTAAATTATGACGTGTCTTGGTGTGGGTCTATCTTGTTTGGGACTCTATGCACTTCCTGTATTTATGTATCTTTTTCCATCACTAGGTTAGGGAATTGTTGTATCATTATTTCTTCAACTAGGTTCTCAATCCTTGGCTCATTCTCTTCTACTTCTGGTCTCCCATGATGTGGATGTTGACTTTCCTCATTTTTTAAAATTCTCTCTTTTTGTTGCTCTGCTTGGGTATTTTTTCTAACTTGTCTTGCAAACATCTGATCTGATCCTTTGCCTCATCTAACCTACTGTTTATTCCTTACAGGAATTATTTCAAGTATTGCATTTTTTGTTTCTTCTTTTAAGATTTCAGTATTTTATATTTATTTTTAATCATATTTTATTGATTATGCTATTACAATTGTCCTGATTTTTCCCCCTTTCCCCCTCTCCACCCTGCATGCCCCACTCCCTCAGGCAATTCCCAAACTATTGTTAATGTGCATGGGTCATGTGTATAAGTTCTTTGGCCACTCTGTTTAGTATGCCATACTTTACATCCCCACAACTATTCTGTAACTACCTATTTGTACTTCTTAATACCCTCACCTCTTCACCCATTCCTCCACAACCCCTTTCTTCAGTAAACCATCAAAACACTCTCCGTATCTATGAATCTGTCGCTGTTCTTCTTGTTTGCCTAGTTTGCTTTGTAGATTCAATTGTTGATAGATACGTATTTTTGCCATTTTAGTGCTCATGATTTTGATCTTCTTTTTCTTAAATCAGTCCCTTTAACATTTCATAAAATAGTGGTTAGGTGAAGATGAACTGTAGTTTTCTCTTGTCTGGAAACCTCTGTATCTGCCCTACCATTCTAAATGATAGTTTTGCTAGATAGAGTAATCTTGATTTTAGGTCCCTGTTTTTCATGACTTTGAATATTTCTTGCTAATCCCTTCTAGCCTGCAAAGTGTCCTTTGAGAAATCAGCTGACAGTCTTATGGGAACTCCCCTGTAGATAACAAACTTTTTTTCTCTTGCTACTTTTAAGAGTCTCTATCTATAACCTTTGGCATTTTAATTACGATGTATCTTGGAGTGGGCCTCTTTACATCCATCTTGTCTGGGCCTCTCTTTGCTTTCTGGACTTGCATATCTATTTCCTTCTCCATATTAGGGAAGTTGTCTTTCATTATTGTTTTCAAATAGATTTCCAATATCTTAGTCTTTCTCTTCTCTTTTTGACACCCCTATGATGTGAATGTTGGACCTCTTGAAGTTTTCCCAGAGACTGATATATGATCCTCATTTTTTTTTATTCTTTTTTCTTCTTGTTATTCTTATTGGTTGTTTTTTGCCTCCTTAGGTTCCAAATCATTGATTTGATTTTTGGCTTTATCCACTCTACTGTTGTTCCCTGTAAATTGTTCTGTATTTCAATTAGTGAATCCTTCATTTCTGATTGGAATTTTTTTTTAAAGATTTTATTTATTTACTTTTAGAGAGGGAAGGGGGGGAGAGAGAGAGAGAGAGAGAGAAACATTAATGTGCGGTTGCTGGGGGTTATGGCCTGCAACCCAGGAATGTACCCTGGCTGGGAATCGAACCTGGGACACTTTGGTTCCCAGCCTGCGCTCAATCCACTGAGCTACGCCAGCCAGGGCTGATTGGAATTTTTTAATGCTATTGATGTCCTCACTAAGTTCCTTGAGCATCCTTATAACTAGTGTTTTGAACTCTATATCTGATAGATTGCTTATCATCATTTTTTAGTTCTTTTTCTGGAGTTTTGATGTGTTCTTTCATTTGGACCATGTTTCTTTGACTCCTTGTGTTGGTATCATTCCTTTGTTTGTTTCTATGTATTAGGTAGAGTTGCTTTGCCTCCATTTATTGGTAGTGTGGCCTAATATAGGAGATGTCCTATAGGGTCCAGTGGCACAGCCTCCTCTATCACCCAAGCTGGGTACTTGAGGTGAACCCTTTGTGTGGGCTGAGTACACCCTTCTTTTGTAGTTGAATCTTGGTTTCTGTTGGCAGATCAATGGTAGGGATTGCCCAGGCCAGTCAGTTGCAAGGATTGTCTGTGACCACTTACCACCAACCTCTGCCCTGCATGGAGGATCAGCTATGCAGGGGCAGGGTGGTGGTGCTCTGACATGGTCTGTTGCTGTCCACTGGGTGTGTTGGCCCTTGGGTTCCCCAGGTGGTACAGGCCAAAATCAGCCCCCAGCTGTGGTTTGCTTAGGGCCACTCTTCCTGAACTATACAGCAATCTGAGATGGCTGCTACTTGTGCTGAGCTTGGAGATTCCAAACTGTGAATATAGGCTAGCTGCTGCTAGTGCTGGTCCTGGGGTTCACTGAGGACAGCTGTTGCTTATTTGAGAGGATTTAGGAGGTTGTGATACATGAACCAAGACCAGCTATTTATATGGAAAAGCAGCTTGGGTAGGCCTGTAAGTTGGTTGGGACAGAGTCTCTGGGGATCTCCAAGGTGTGTCAAACAGTGTTAGGCAGGGTGATGGAGTAATAGATATGGCACCAGCTGGCCAGCTGGTTCTGTGGCTCTGTTGGAGGAGAGTTTAGAAAAGGTACAATGGCCTCTGCTTGCTTTAATGCCAGACACTGCAGTTCTTCCTGGAGTGCCATTGGTGCCTTTCAAGCTTCTAGTCAAGTGCTGAAGCTCTGAAGGGGTGTGTCTGAGTAGGTAATTTCATGTTGGGTTCTTTAAGAGGAACTGCTTGGGCTCCGGAAATTTCTTCCATCAACTCAATCTTCGCTGGTTTTTGCAGTCAGAAGTTGTGGGGGTTTATCTTCCTGGCACTGGAACCCTGGGTTGGAGGGCCTGGTTGGGGACAGACTCCTTGCTCCCAAGATATCCCTCCCAAATTTCTATCCACCACACGTGGGAATGGGACCAGCCTATTCCACATTGCTGCCCAGTCTGGGTGGATGTGGTTTCTTTAATTCCGTAGTTGTCAGACTTCCATTCAGCTTGATTTCTGACAGTTCTGAACCATAGTTGTTCTATATTTTTGCTGTCATTTTGAATCAGTTGTGCAAAGATGTGAGCCATGTCTGCCTATGCTGCCATCTTGATCCACATTCTTTATTCCTGCCTGGTCCTTTTTTATGGGTTCTGTCTTTTTAAATACTGTTGAGTATCCTTATAATCATTACTCTAAACTCTATGTCTGATAAATTGCTTGCCTCCATTTCATTTCGTTCTTTTTCTGACAGGTTCTATTGTTCATTCAGTTGGGGTCTGTTTCTTTCTTTTTGCATTTTGTCTGACTTTTTATATTTGTTTCTATGTTCTATGTGTTAGGTCGGTCCACAAAGAGTCTGGTTCAGCCCTGTGTCACTACATGTGACTGGCTCTGGTCTACCCGTTGGAACTATCAGTAATTCAAATCTTCTGGCTCCCTCTGTTGGGCCTGGTGTTGCAGAAAAAGCCAAGCTGCATTCAAAGGCTGGCTTCTACCTAGTCCTGGGGGAAGCTAAAGCCTCCAGCTCCCAGAGGTCTGCCTTTGCTGTTAGGCTTAATCACTGAAATAGCCTCCAGTTGTATTCAGCAGCCTGGTTTAAGCTCCACTGGTGGGGTGAGATGGATTCCTGCAGATGGTGCTATTGCTTCCCCCCCAGGCTGATGCTACTTGGAGGGCAGTGCTCTGCCCAAGAGAGATGGCTTCTGCAGTATGGAGAATGACTCAGCACAGTGATCCTGGCGGCTGACCCTTTAGCTCTTTCTCAGAGCCTCGAACCCCAGTCTCTCTTCATGTATTTCTAGTCCACTCTTCCCTTCTTCTTCTGGAGCCCAGAGCAAGTGGCTTCAAATGAAATTTTGCATGTTGGCCCTTTAAGAGGCTCTCTGCATCTCTAGCTATCTCTCCCTGTCAGACAGAAATCCCACTGCTTTTCACAGTCAAATGTTACTTGGGACCTTTCAGGTCTGGTGCTCTATGCTGGGAAACCCAGCTTGGAGTGTAGACCCCACACACCTCAGGGCTACCCCCAAGGCCAATGAAATGTCCCTCCAGCACTTCAGCTGCCACCTGTGGGAGCCCAGCCAGCCCTCTCATGTCTCCACACTCTCTACCAGTCTCCTTGTGGTGATCTGATTTCTTCTGTAAGTCGTTGGTTATAAGACTTCTCTCCAGCTAGTGTTCAGTTGGATTTTCAGGATTATTTTTCTATAACTTAGTTGTCATTCCAGTTTGATCCTAGGAGGAGGTTAGTGTAACTTCCATCTACTTCACTGCCATCTTGTAGAATCTAGGTTCTACTCATATTTGCTCTGCAATCTGTGGCTATAAGGAATACCTTTAATCTTAAAACTAATGTAGTTTAATTTATGTTGTAAACCAGTGGGTATGAAAACAAGTGCAAACTGCTGTCTACCTAACCCAACTTACCCCAGGTAGAGTCGGAACATGGTGTACATCTGTGAGGAAATGATTACATCAAGGAAAACCATGTGCAGGACTGGACAGGTGAGAGCACTGTCAGAGGGAGCACTCCAAGCACTCTGTAGTGATCGGTGTATCTTATAATTTAGTCTTAAGGCTTTAATAAGTACTTGCTAACATCCTGTACCTTATTTGTCCCCAAATTACCCAAAATAAAACACAAAAATATTGAAAAAAAATAAGTTGAAAGTATTTAATCCAAAAACTATGAGACTAAGGGAATCTTTCCAGAAAACTACCTACTTCCTGAAAATTATTACTGGGTCTTATATCCCACACATTCTTGGGTTAGTACTGTGTAGGATTTGCACACAAGATAAATTCATGAAATAAAACAGAAGGGAGATTTTTAGTAATGCTCTTGATATATTAGTGAAGACATTCTCGAAGTATGGTCTCAGAACTGCTAATCTGCACTAGGATAACAAGCCATATGACAGTGTCTGACTTTCATTTCTGACATGGATTAATAACTTATTTGTAATAATATATTAAAGCCAGATGTCATTGAATTAAGGTCTTATGGTATCATTCCTTCCACGTACTTTGTGAAATTTGCTTTTTTTGTTTCTTTAAGAACAGAAAGGGAAGGCTAGGAACATAGAGACTCTGGCTCCTCTCAAGGGAACCATAGCCAGGAATTCATTTACATTGCAGAAGCAGGCAACCTGAGTCAGCAGTAAATTTGTTAATTTACTGGCGAAGTCATGCTCAGGTCTTGCCCTCTGCTGTCCAACTCTGGAAGTGGCACCTAGTGAGGTCACATCACTGCCATGTGGCATGGGAGGTTTGCTTACTATGTCACCGTGTGAACTGTATATAATTTGATACCATAGGAGAACAATTACAGCATCATAACCTAGGGGATGCTGTTCTGGGGTTCTCTGAATTAAAAGAATTTTCATTAACTGAGAACCTACTATGTTCCAGGTGGTCCACACACATACTGTTTACAGTTGACTTCCAGGAAGGTAATCTAACCCTATTTACACTGAGGAAAATGAGTCTCAGGGAAACAGTCACTTGGCTGAGGTCTCATAGGTAAATAGCAAAGCAAAGATTTGAACCTTGGTCTACCTGAGCCTGCTGTCTTTTAATGTTAATCTGATTATATTCAAATGAGCAGCTGTCTTAACAATAGAAGCATTAGAGAATTCCAGAAAAGTCAGTATATGTAGTTTCTCTGTAATAGATTGGGTGGAATTTCCCTGATATTTTTACTGTGAGTAGTGCTTCACTCTGAAGAATGTGTCCTACTAGGATTTCCTTTGTGGTGCTTAAAAACCTGGGTTAGAAAAATTACTTGATGTTGCTGAGGTTCTATCCTCAAGCTAAAGTTAATTTGCACTTGGTGCATCAGGTGATAAAGAGTAAGTAGGTAAAGTTCATTAATTATCTGAGAAAAAATCACATCAACATAAAGTTAAAGACTTCTATAGCTAGACTACACTGCCACTTAAGAAGAGATAGCTTATTAGAGAATTTCTTTCTTAGTGCTCTTCTTTTCTTGGGCTACTCTCTCCCTCTGCACCTATTTCTACCTTTGTCTTTTTTTTTTTCCATGATATTTTTCTCTTTCTCCCTTGGCAAAAATACAAACATTTTTAATGCTTTATTTTCTTCAGTTGTTGTCCAAACACAACTTTCCTGATATGCCTCATAAATGCATTCCCTTTGCTTTAAAAATACCTATATCTTTTACTGGAAAATAATATAAATAAAGTGTAATGACATACACAACACATGTAACATAGGCTCATGCACTAATAGACAATTCAAGTTCCTCCACATGAAATGACTACATAAGTCAGAGGCTCACTTTTTAGATTTAAAAATATAGATCAAATGAAGAGTACTTTTGTCTTTTAATATAATCAATATAAATCACTTTCACTATGGTTGATATAAATCTATTGATTACTTTTAACACTTTGGCATTTTGTCGATCCCTATAAGTTTTAAGACAAAGATTTTATCTATTAAACACCTTTTGGTGCTGCCTGGTACAGAGCCATGTTCAGATTGATGATAATAATTGAGCTGCTTTCTTTGCTCTTGCAAAGCGATAATCTTAAACAACCTTTAAAAATAAGATTACATTGAGGTTAAAAATCATGTCCAGAATTCAAATATGACAATCTGAATATATTTCATTGTAATTTTCCCTATCCCATTCTATAAAGACGTAATAAATGTCAAATGCTAAGAACAATTGTTCTGCAATGTTCGGCTCTGGCTCCCTGCCAGAATGTAGTAATACTTTTGATTGTGTACCATGTTAGACACTATGTAGGATCAAACAAAGTCTAAAACATGCCATCAATAGTGAAACTAGCAGTGATATTAATGAATAAGAGCTGCTATCTAAATCCTTGGTGTGCCTAAGACAGCAGTTTCATGCATTATTTCATTTATTCCTCACAACCTTAAAAGAAGTATTATTGTTATCCTCATTTTATAAATGAAGAAACTGAGGTGTAGAGAAGTTATGTTTCCCTTCTGAGGTCACACAGGCTGTACACAAGTAGTTCCCAAGCCACTGACCATCATGAAACATTATCTCTTCCTTCAAGTTTCTGGATACATCTATTAATCAAGGAGAATTTTGCCCTGGCTGGGTGGCTCAGTTAGTTGGAGTGTCATCCCATTCACCAAAAGGTTGTGGTTCAATGCCCAGTCAGGGCACATACCTAGGTTGTGGTGTGGATCCTGGGTTGGGGCTTGTAAGGGAGGCAACCAATCAATGTTTCTCTTTCACATCGTTGGTTTTTTTCTCTCTCTCTCCCCCTTCCTCCCCCCACTTCTCTCTCTTCCTTCCTCTCTCTAAAATCAGTAAACATATCCTCAGGTGAGGATTTAAAAAAAAAGAATTTTAAAGAATTTGAACCCTTCTTCTCAGGCTCTGTACAGCAAACCATACACATGATCCCACACAGGGAACCTGAATACAGATTCCCCTCCCTCTGGAGTTGTGCCTTTCCCAGCTGACAGATGATGAGTCAGATGGTGTGTGTGGGGCACCCAATAGGTGCCAATTTGACCACACAGACCTCAAAGATCACTATGTTTGTCTTAAACATCTGACAGTAAGAAACAGAAATAATAGCTTTATTCACTGAGAGCCAGGCACTTTGCCAACAAAACTTAGTCTTTCAAAGGAAATAAATGTGAAATTAGTTGAAAGGCATGTTTATGCCATATTGAGGTAAATGGATTTGCCAAAAATACATGAAAGGAGTTTTAAAACTCCTTTGTAGCTTTGCATTTACCAGAATAGTTTACCATTTTTAAGGATTCATTTTTACCTCTAAGATTAGGACTGGGGAGAATTATGCCAATAAACTGCTCCCAGTACCCTCTGAAATCAATTTCTGCGCTGGCTTGAAAATAATTAAGATTTTTTTTTGCAACAAACAGGCCCATCTATGTTTCTTTACCTACTACTTTCAAACCTTCAGAGTAGTTAGGACATTGCTGACAGCCAAGAAAGACTACTAAGTGGGAAATTATGTGGAGAAAATTTGCCAATTCCCTCCTCACAATCAGCAAGGCTTGTCAGGGGTGATAATTAAGTAAATACGGTATCTGTTGAGGGTTTACCAAGAATTTTAGGTAGCAGCAAATAACAATGTGGTACCTGGTTTAGAAATGCCACATTGACCAAATTTGTTCCTGGCCTGGAGAAATTAGTAATCTTTATCAAAGCGAACATACTTTATTTACATCAATAGTTTCAAGTATAATGCAAGCTTAAAGTTAAAGAACTAAAGAACTGTTTTTACCCATCAATACAATAAAATTTTCCCATTTTTCTAGTAAAGGCTTTGGTTTGCGATTCCTGGTATTACTTGTGGATCCTATTTTTACTCAGGGCTGCTGCTAACAATGCCAAAGTCGGTTCCACAATTCTTGTGCCTTTCCAGCATCCATAGGTCTGCCACATTGCTTATGCTGGGTTTCAGGCTGTTCTCATTGACCCTTTTTTCTACCCATTTATTTGTGGTTAACCCACTTTAGCTTGTCCTACAGTGGTCACATATCCAGCCCAGCAGATGTGGGCTCAGTAAGCAAGTCCTGATGAAAAAGGCTGCTTTCCAGAACCTCGGAGAGACAGGCTGACTCTGTTGACAAGACCTACAGCCTTAAATGGCATTATAGTGCCTTCGTGAGGACTTGGGCTTTATTCATAGATGGAAAGCAATGGAAGGATTCTGCCATCTGCAGGGTAGGAGGGCTTCTGAGAAAATGACAGGAATGACATGATCTGACTTCTGTTTTAACAGGATCACATGGGCTTAGGACACTATTGGGATAACTCAGACATGAGGTGACGGTGGCTTGGACAAAGGTGGGAGCAGGGGAAGAAGTGAGAAGAGGTGGGATTCTAGATTTTAAAATAAAGCTTGATTCTTCTTTTAAAAGCCTTCTAAGATGATGACACAGCTATTCTCAATAGCTATTCCAAATGCAAAGTGCCAAGAAATTATTTCTACTGTCTGTTCTCAATTGTCTCTGGTTTTCAATTATTACCACATCTCTATCTCCTTGTTTATGTGAATACAGCTCTCCAAACAGGGTCTTGCTGATCCTAAGTGGGAGATTACCTCACTGTTTGTTACATGATAATAAGTTTGTCTTAAACTCTTTCACTTTTCAATATGGTGGCAGACACAACTCTAGGTCAAATGGAACAATGTCTTATCAGAGGACAGAAATAAGATCACTTCAAATTTTCAAAGCACTTTTATTACAAGACACCTCAATATTCCTGAATCATTAAATTTAACAAACATTTAATGAGCTCCTATTATTTACCATGAGTTAGTTATCTATTGCTGCCTAACTACCCCACAATTTAATGGCTTAAAAACAACACACTATTTTCTCACAGTTTGTGTGGGTCAGAAAATCAGACATAGTTTAGCTGGGTCCTCTGTTTCAGGATCTCTCACAAGGCTGCAGTCAAGGTGTTGACCAGGGCTCAGGGCTATGGTCTCATCTGAAGGCTGAACTGGAAAAGGATTCCCTTCCAAGCTGATATGGCTGTTGGCAGAATTTGATTCCTTAAGGGCTTTTGGACTGGAGGCCTGAGTTTCTTGCCAGCTATTGGCCAGAAACCACCTTTAATCCTTGTCACGTGAGCCTCTCCAACATAGCAATTTGCATCATCAAAGCCAGCAAAAGAGTCTGCTAGCAGAAAGAACATCACAATTTCTTATAACCTAGTTATGGAAGGGACATCCATTACATTTGCTGTATTCTATTGTTAGAAGCAAACCACCAGGTTCTGCCCATGCTCAAGGGGAAGGGTTTGCACAAGGACATGAATATCAGTAGAGGAGATCATTAGATGCCATTTTAAAAGGTGTCTTCCACATACCACTTATTTATTTATGATATGTTGTGCATTGTTCTAAGCCTCCTTCATGAAGTTTCCATGGTGAGGAGGGGCAAAAATTTTATAAATCAGTAAAATGTACACTATGCTTATTGTTGACAACTACCATTGAGACAAAGCAGGGAATTATAGTATGATTATTATTATTACCTGCTAGAAAGCAGGAAGATGTTATTTTAAATACAGAGCCAGAAAGGTCTCATGGTCATCCCAATATATTGATTCCACCCCAGATGCTCCACTACCCCCATTTCACCCTACATGCTGACCTCCAGGATTCTAAGCAGGTAGAAGAGCATAAAGGAAACAGAAGGGTACCATGAGGGGCGGAACACAGTGGTTAGAAGCATAGGGTCTGGGCAAGCATGTTTATGTTTAATTCCTAGGAGTGTGACTGTAGTCAAGTGCTGCCTCAGTTTCTTCATCTGCAAAATGAGGATAATAATGGTACTTAGCTATAGGATTCTTGTCAGTTAATACTTGTTAGAGCACTTAGAACAGTTCCTACATATCGATACAAAGATAGCTAAGATCCCATCAAGAAGAGAAAGCAAAGTTAACAGGAAAATGGATACAAAACAAGGAACTACTAATACCATCTCATTAAAGACCATGGATTCTGAGCTATTAGAAGTTAGAAAAAAGTGTTGCAGGTTCAATTCCCAGCCAGGGTACATGCCTGGGTTGCAGGCCATAACCCCCAGCAACCGCACATTGATGTTTCTCTCTCTCTCTCTATCTTCCTCCCTTCCCTCTCTAAAAATAAATAAATAAAATCTTTAAAAAAAAAGTTAGAAAAAATAAGCCTGAGTCTTTTTGAAAGTAAATATACTATGAATTAAGAAATCATAAATAAGAGGGTTTTTCAATATTCTGGAGAATTTATCAATAATTCAGTAATTCTGTACCAAAGGGGCATTATGGGTTAATGGATATAATTTTCCATAAATTTACTTTACTTGACCCAGTTGAAAGCATTTCTACTAATTCAGAAAGCTTTTGGGTCATGCTATTCCTAGGCCTCAATGAATCCGGACATTTTACTTGTTTCTTCTAATTTCCTTTTGTGGGATTAGGTTTTGTTTCTCTTCACAGGCTTCACTTGCTTTATTTATAATGGAATAAAATCTCTTCAGAATATTTCACTAAGGATTAAGAGAAAGGGCAAGTATTATGCTAAAATATAAAATAAACACACTTCATATTTTTAAAAGCATGGTTTAAAGACAAACATAAATAGTAGGAGATAAATGAGGTGAGCCTTGATTTCCTATTGTGGAAAGTCCCCTGGACTCCTGTTCAGAGGTGTTTTCTGCAGCAGCAGCAGCAGCAGCAGCAGCGGTGGTGCTATTGTTGCATTGTTGTTGTTTTTTTTAATTGTGTATTCTTTTTAATTTTTTTTAGATTTTATTTATTTATTTTTAGAGAGGGAAGGGAGGGAGAAAGAGAGAGAGAAACATCAATGTGCGATTGCTGGGGGTCATGGCCTGCAACCCAGGCATGTACCCTGACTGGGAATCAAACCTGTGACACTTTGGTTCGCAGCCCACACTCAATCCACTGAGCTACGCTAGCCAGGGCCTGTATTGTTGTTTTGGAGGAGTCAGGTTACTGTTGTCCTCTGGGAAGAGTCGAGGAGTGATGGAGTATGAACTAAATACCACGGATTCAGGGAATAAGAGTGTGATGAGAAGCAGAGGCAACAAATTGGGATGACTCTTGATTGAATTTTAGCATCCAAGGAAAGGAAAAATAAGATAACAGCTTGAGGGTCACCAAGGTCAAGAGCTCTTTTGGTTGGTTTGTCTTTCTTTTTTTATGAGGAGAGACCTGAGCTTATTTTTCTGGCCTCAGGAGAGGGATAAAAGAAAGATGCATCAAAGAGGCAAAAATTAATAATGAAAACTCCAGGGGAGTGTGAAGGGAATGGGAGGGGACCCAAATAGAAGGTTTGATTTGTTTTATTTCACTTCAGCTTTCTTTTTTTAAAGCCTCCTAGGTGGTTCTAATGGACAGGCAGGAGTGAGCCCACTGCCTCACCTGATGACTGAGCCAACTGAGCTGTGTTGCCTCCTGCTCTCCTTGATTCCTCAAAGCTGCCTCAGAGAAGCTCAGCAATGAGTTGCTCCTCTAAGCGCCACCAGGCTTTGGTGGAATTTAGCACATGCTAAGCCTTGTTTATACCAGTGCTCTTTGGCTTTCGATATCCTTTTCCCCTTTAAGAGCTAACGCTTCAATCACACAGGTGTAGTAAGAGTGATAAGGGCAAAAGAGGCCAGGAGAAGTTGATAATCTCAATATGATTAATTTTTTCCAGATTTGAAGAAAGTTCCTAACAACATCCCTCCAGATATTGTTAAACTTGACTTGTCATACAATAAAATCAACCAGCTTCGACCCAAGGAATTTGAGGATGTTCATAAGCTAAAGAAATTAAACCTTAGTAGCAATGGCATTGAATTCATCGATCCTGGTAAGTTCCACAGAATAGCCCTTTAAACTGGTGACAGATGTTCTTTATCTTTTTCCCTTATGGCAACATTTATAGTAAATACAATTAAGTAAAAAAAAACTAAATAATAAAATGTTTAAATTTAAATTAAATGTTATGAATTAGATCTTGTTAATTAGCATTTGATTAAATTAGAACTTGTTTAGCACTCAAAAATATTTGCCAAGTTGTTGTTTTATGAAGCATATAATACTATATGTTACTAAGTAACTTCTTTAATTGGTCCTAGTAAAAATATTTTATAGAATACAGTATAAAAATGTGAATGTATGGCTAGTGGTCAATAAAATTCTAAACATGTAGTGATTTTTAAAGGAAAATTCAGATTTGGCATTTTCTTTGCTATTCATTAAGTTCCAACTTGTTTAAAGTAGGATTTCAACAACTTACTTAAAGTAAATTTGAAATAATCTGCTAAGCATCAAGTTTATAAATTAAGATAAAATGTGCTCAAACCAGAGCCAATCACATTTTATTTAATCCTAGATCAAGATCAGTTCTTCTCCTATCCTTCAAATCTCTTCTCCATTTTCTAAGCAGTTTCTTGCAAAAAGAAGAGTGGTAAATTATACACAGGATTTAGAAAAACTGAGAATTACTTCAATATTAATCAGATTTATAACATATATAATGTGTGCCTTCACAGTGTTACTTCAATTTGAAAAGTCTTATCTATAAAAATCATTATTAATACTATTAATAATGCAATGTTAATGTCATAAGCATTTTGAGTACAATTGTTTCTTCTGCTTTTCTTAATGGTAACTATATCATTAATAGAATATTAAGATTTTAACATTGCAGAAGTAAAATTTGAAAATAAATGTTCTAGAGCTACATAGGCATATTTAGTACTAATAACATTTTTTTAAATATTAAGAAACCATAATTTCTAAAATGTTCTAAAGGACCAGCGATATGCTGCACTTATACCTTAGTCTGTACAGATAGTGTAAACTTGACAGTATCTTTAAATTTTGAAGTCAGAAGCAATTTTCATGTCACAGCAAATAAGAATAGTACAGAGACACTCTTCTCCCACATAAAACAGTCACCACACTGGTGTGCAGGTCAGCCAGGCCCCAGGGAGAAGAATCTGGAGGTGGGGACCCTTTTTTGCTCCATGAGAACCAAAGACTCTCAAGACAAGCATGCTGTGTCACAGGCTCCTCAGCAAGTGTCTGATTTCCTTCAACCTTAGCTAATCGTCCAAAGTGTCCATGCAAATAAGCTTTAGAGGTATCTCTAAAAGAGACTATAATATGTTAGTGGCCTAAGTTAAATTTATTAAAATAATGAATAATAGTGAAAATAATGTTTAATCACAATAAAACCACATTATGTAAAGAAAACTAGAGAAAAGTAAGAGAAGACAATGCAGAGACATAATAGTACAAAATGGTTTTGTTTTACTTCTACTGATATTCTCCCCTCATTGGTGATGAAATTCCTGCAGTTGTGAGAACTCCTTTCCCATCCTTGGGACCTCCTGAAGGCCTTTCATGTTGACCCAATGTGTTTTCCTTGCGGACACACAATGTAAACTGTTAATAGCAATAGTATTCTTTTTCTCCTGTGTTCAGTTCAGTCCCAGGAAAATATTTTCTACATTAACAGATGTATATTGAATGCCTTCCAAATGCCAACCACTTTTCTTGATTTATCTTCTGGAATAAAGAAGTATCTTAGCACTTTAGTAAAAATGACACCTTCAAAGAAGTTTTAAAATAGAAGACCTTTTTTTTATTTTGGAGCTTCAAAGAAGTTTTAAAATAAAAGACCTTTTTTTATTTTGGAGCTTTGAGATGAAACGCTGCCAAGGTGAGCTTACTTACAACTCATGCTGGTAGATACACAAGTGCAGTGAGATCTGCCATTCTTTAAAAAGTGTGAATAACAATCTCATAAAATTCCAAATATTGCAAAAAAAGGGAAAAATGACACCATACTAGGTATTTTACTTCCTTTAAGAACATGAAAGCTAGACTTTCAAAATGCCTAGATACATATAGTGCTTTCAAAATAAAATCTAGCAATGTTTACACATGCTTTCAATCTGAAAAGCTGACTTGTTTAAAGAAAAGTAAATTGTTGAGATCACTGACTTACAAATGTTAGCAAATGGGGGGTGTAGTATCTTCAGAACTATCTTATAAGAGCTGGCCTTTTGCTCCTCTCCACAGCCTGCCTTCCCCCACCCCACATCCCCAAGTATTTGCTTTGCACCAAAACAGAATTTTTTTATGGGGAATGATGGGTTTTGTCTGAGAACAAATGATATAAAAATGCTCAATGGTATTGATATGAGAACATGTTTTCCAAATTCAAAATAAGGACACTTTATGCTCCAACAACAGTATTTTAAAACAGCAATGAGAAAATATTTGAAATAGAAACAAAATATTTGAGATTAGGATTGACCTATAAATTCTAGAGTATCTAGACAATCCACATCAACTAAAATAGAGATAATCCAGGTTTAGCTTTCTTTACTCTTTAAAAAAGCTTTTGTTGTCTTATTTTATGTCATGTGTTTGATATTTGTTTTAATTATCCACCCTAGTAGAATTAAACACAAATGGTTTCAAAGCTGATAGCTACCATAGTTTGCCAAACACAACCAGATGTTTTCAAAATGTTGATAACATTGTTTTGGTTTTGGACTGCACAGGAATATAATTCCCTCTGGAAAAGGCTATTTTCTATGTATGTTCAGAGTATACTAATATCCCAGGGATCTGTCAAATCATCACCAGACACATTTTCATTATTATGCACTTATATTTGAAATATTTTCCTAATTCATGCCTTTTTTGTGGCATCTTTCCAGTGAGTATAAATGAATGCAGAAAAACCCAAAATACATGTTTTAGAAAGCTAACTTTAAGCTGACTTTGCATATAAAATATTGTGTTCTAGTCAATTTAATAATCAAGGGGAAAGTTTTGTTTGAGTAAAAACATATTCTAGAACTTCTCATTTAGATGCATGTACTGTTAGGGAAATATAATTAAAGCCAAAATCTTCTCCCAACACAGAAATCCTCTCCATAAGGATAATAGAGAAAGAAAATACATTTATTATTGGGTAAGCATTACACCATAATGTGATGCACAGCACAAGCAATCTGCTAAGAGAAAGATCTCACATTTATGTAGCCAGGCAGACACAACCCAATGCACACACGTTTTCAGGATAAATGATAACTAGCCCTTAAGTAAGAGGATTTGAAAGCACCATTTGTCACACACAGTTCATCCTAACTTTACTTGGTAATTGAGGTAACAAACTGTATTAGTGAATTGGCTTTGTCAACAGGAAAACAAACTTTTATCTTTATGACAAGAGGTAGTTTTGCAACTTGGATCAAGATTCCTACCCTCCTACCGAACCTGGGAGGTAGGGGTGCTCTGTCTTGATGATTATATTTCAATGATAGGGCTCCCAGGTCCTTGAGAAAGATAGTTCTGCCTCATAAAGCTGACAAAAGGCCTTAGTCTTCTAAAGGATATGTATACATTTCAAAGAGAGGACAAAGTACATACAAGTTTTCTAAAGTAAGTACTCTGAGAAAAAGGAGGGGAGGAAAAAGCTTTTCAACACAGTGAATTAAATCTCTTATTTTTAATTTATATTTGTCCTTTTAAATACCATAGAGCTGCATTTAACCCAATTACTCATTTGCTTTATTCAATATTTTCTGTTTCTAGCTGCTTTTTTAGGACTTACAAATTTAGAAGAGTTAGATTTATCAAACAACAGTCTGCAAAACTTTGACTACGGAGTATTTGAAGACTTGTATTTTTTGAAACTCCTATGGCTCAGAGATAACCCTTGGAGATGTGACTACAACATCCACTACCTCTACTACTGGTTAAAGCACCATTACAACGTCCACTATAATGGCCTGGAATGCAAAACACCTGAAGAATACAAAGGGTGGTCTGTAGGAAAATATGTTAGGAGTTACTATGAAGAATGCCCCAAAGATAAATTACCAACATACCCCGAAACATTTGACCAGGATACAGAAGATGATGAATGGGAAAAAATACATAGGGATTACACAACAAAGAAGCAAAGTGTAAGAATCACTCTAGTGGGATAGTGGGATAATTTAGAAATTCTTATCATTGCAACTCGTTATATATTTGCTACACTGGTGTCAGAAAACTATATGTTTACATTTTGATTTACTGTGTTGCCTATTTATGTAGGGTTATCCAACTAAATGAAGGTTTCTTTAATTATTTTTATTATTATAGTAATTAAGGGAATACTCTCATCCTATTTGCCTATCTGCAGAACAGCCTTGGTGATGAACCCATAGTAATAACCTACAGAAGTTGGGTCCTAATGATGGCATTCAAATTTCATAATGTCCTATATAACTGTTTTTACTGCTTTTGAAAGTTATTTTTAAAATGTTCGTTTTTATATGCCTTTTGATAGCTGCATGGACATACCTAAACATGATCAAAATGAGAAGATACAAATGTTTAGTAATAATAAAAGGTCATTCTCTCCCCTCAGTCCCTACTCCCACTTTTGTCAGCAAGTCAGCTTGTGCATTGAATAAATTTCCATTTCTGAATCTTGTGCATTCCATAATGTGGTCATGGTAAACCCAAATTCTCAACTACTCTTGATTGATTCTTGCAAAATGGTCAAGCTAGACCTCAAGGAAAATTGTCACAAGCAATAAGTAGAGACTCTGAGAATATTAGAGTCTGGTCAGAAAATGGGACTTTGAGAAAGAGTTGTGATGGTGTGAATCATGAGCCCTGAAGAGGTATAAGTACTAGTGAACATGAAAACAGAACTGGTTTTTCAACAGCATTGAGGCTAAGAAGCCATTAGTTATGAAGAAAGGGCCTGAGCCCTTTCTGCTAAACTAATATTTCAAAAAGCATAAAACAGAGGATGAAATTAGGATTCAGGGACATTATTTGGGATGAAGCTAAAACAAAAAAAGGAGGTCATGTCAAAGGAAATGAGGGAGGGGTCAGTACCTAAGAAAAACCCCATCATTTTGGGTTAGCAGGTTAAAATTACCTCACCTAGAGAAACAGATCACCAAGAAGAAAAGAATACCTGGAAACTGACCCCATCAGTTTGCATTCTGATAGTCAGATGCACGATTAGAAAGAAAAATAAAATGAAAGATGTATGTACATATCCCTAAAAGTCCCACTTTTTTCTTTTTATACAGATTTCTTACACGAAGTTGAATACATTTTTATTTCATATATCAAGGTATTCCTAAAAAGTTTATCAACTGGTTTTGATACTTTCATGAATTCCCAAAGCACAAAAAATGGTATAGGACGAATAGTAATGAACATTTCTTAAGCACCTACTAGATGCAAGACACTGTCTTAAGAGCTTCACACATTCTAATTTATAAAAGATTTGTCTGAAGTAGGTAGTACTATCTGCCTTTTCTAATGAAGAACCCAAGGCTTAGAGTTTAGTAACATGAGCAAAGTCACAGTGCAGACAGGTGGCAGAGCATAGATTCAGATTCAGTTAAGCCCTTTCTGCTGTTCAGGGCTACAAAGTGCTCTTCATTAATTTTTTATTATAGTTTACATTTAATATGACTTTGTGTTTGTTTCAGGTATACAGTACAGTGGTCAGACACTCAAACTTCATAAAGTGCTCCCCCTGATATTTTCAGTACCCACCTGGAACCATGCATAGTTATTACGATATTATACTGTATTCCCTATGCTGTACTTCACATCCCTGTAACTATTTTGTAACTACCAATTTGTACTTCTTAGTCCCATCACCTTTTGCAATGAGTTCCTCAACCTCCCTCCCCCCTGGCAACCATCAGTCTGTTCTCTGTACCTATGAGTCTGTTTCTGTTCTGTTTGTTCATTTATATTGTTCTTTAGGTTCCACATGTAAGTAAAATCATGTGGTAGTTGTCTTTCTCTAATTTATTTCACTTAGCATAATACCCTGTAGGTTATGTCCATCCATGCTGTCACAAATGGCAAGATTTCATTCTATGTTGTGGCCAAGTAATTCTCCATTTTATATATGTACCACTATGTATTTTTAAAAAAAGATTTTATTTATTTAATTTTAGAAAGAGGAAGGGAGGGAGAAAGGGAGAGAAATATCAGTGTGTGGTTGCCTCTTGTGGGCTCCCCACTGGGGACCTGGCCTGCAACCCAGGCATGTGTCCTGACTGGGAATTGAACCAGCGACCCTTTGGTTCACAGGCCAGTGCTCAATCCACTGAGCCACACCAGCCAGGACACCACTATGTATTTTTAATCTACTTGTCTATTGATGGATACTGGGGTTGCTTCCATATCTTGGCAATTGTAAATAATGCTGCAATTAACATAGGGGTGCACATATCTTTTCAAATTAGTGTTTTGGGTTTCTTCAGATACATACCCAGAAGTGGGATCACTGGGTCATAGGGCAGTTCCATATGTAGTATTTTGAGTCCTCTCCATACTATTTCCTATAGTGGCTGCACCAGTCTATAATCTTTCAACAGTGCATAAGGTTTCCCTTTCCTCCACATCCTTGCCAACACTTGTTGTTTGTTATTTGTTTATGATGGCCATTCTGACAGGTATGTGGTGATATCTCACTGTGGTTTTAATTTGCATTTCCCTAATGGTTGAGACAGTTCAGCATCTTTTCATATGCCTATGGGCCATCTGTATGTCCTCTTTGGAGAAGTGTCTATTCAGGTCCTGTGCCCATTTTTAAATAAGGCTGTTTGATATTTTTGGTGTTGAGTTGTATGAGTTCTTTATAAATAGTTGATATTAACCACTTATCAGATGTATCATTGGTGAATATCTTCATTTGGTAGGTTGTCTTTTTGTTTTGTATAAAAAATTTTTAGTTTGATGTAGTCCCTTTTATTTATTTTTTTGTTTCTCTTGTCTGAGGAGGTATATCAAGAAAATATATTGTGCAGAGCACTCTTGACTATGCTGCCTTGCATCAAATTTTGAGAACCAGATCCCAAAAGAGGAATAGGTATCCAAAAACACCAATGAAGTCATTTGGCAAGAGAGAGTTTTTGGCCCAAATAATTTCATTCTGTATTAAGAGGCCCATTTGCTTATTTTAGAGCTTGGCCTGAGAGGCAGAGTTCAGGTGTAGTACACACCTAGGGTCTACAAAGCTGCTCTCAGGGAATGTAGCTTGGTGCATGCCATCTTTGCACTTCCCCTTGGCCTTGCTACAGCTTACTGGTATCTCTCAGAAAAGAGCTCCTACACTTCTTTGAAGCCCTATTTTTGCAACAGCTCCAGTGGACACCTCCATAATGCCTGACTTTGGTGGCCAGTGGGGCTTACAGTTCTGGTCCCACTACTGTATATATTTGAATACTTGAAAAGATGCAGCCTGAGTGTCTAACTTCCAATCAGCCTGAATCTAGGTTCTGATTGAGATCCTCACTTTGGGACACTGACAAGTCCTGGCACACCCTCAACTACTGGGAGGTATTAAAAATATAATAGGCTGCTTGGACAATCACAAAGGTTTGAGAGACAACAAAGAGATAAGAAAGGGTTAAACAACAAGATTCATTTCCTACACAAAGCCACCCCTTCGAGACTGGGAGAGATGGTTGTTGCATTTAATGCATAGAGACAAACAGAGAGAGTCAAACAAACTAAAGAAACAAAGAAATATGTTCCAAATTGTGGGGGGCGGGGGACAAGATAAAACCTCAAGGATAAAACCTCAATGAGATGGAGATAAGTAATTTACCTCAAAAAGAGTTCAAAGTACTAGTCATAAACATGCTCACTGAACTCAGGGGAAAAGTGATGAACACACTGCAAACTTCAACAAAGAGATAGAGAGTATAAGACATTACCAAACTAAGTCACACAGCTGAAGAATACCAAGCTGAGCAGAAAAATACACTGCAGAGTTTCAAAGCAGACTAGATACAAGAAAAGAAAGCATGAGTGAACTCTTAAGGCAAGACAGTGGTGCTCACCCAATAAGCACAGCAACAATAAAAAAGAATGGAAATAAGTAAAGACAGCTAAGTGACTTATGGGACAGTACCAAACACACTGATAATTCACATTATAAGATTTCCAGAAAGAGGAGAGGGAGAAAGGGGTGAGAAAATCTATTTGAAGAAATAATGACTGAAAAATTCCCCAACCTAGAAAAGGAAATAGATATCCAGATCCAGGAAGCTGAGAGTTCCAAAGAAAATGAAAGCAAAGAGATTCACGCCAAGATACATTATGATTAAAATGTCAAATGTTAAAGACTAGGAGAGAATCTTAAAAGGAACAAGAGAAAAACAATTTGTTAAGTATAAGGGAACTTCCATAAGATAGATATTGAAGTAGAAATCTTGCAGGCCACAGGCAGTAACACAGTATAGTCAAAATGCTGAAAGAAACAACTTCCAACCAAGAATATGCTACCCAGCCAAGTTATTATTAAAAATTGAAGATGAGATAGTTTGCCAGACAAGTAAAAGTTAAAGGAGTTTATCATCACAAAACCAGCCTTACCCAAAATGTTAAAGGGACTGCTCTTTTTGAAAAAAAAAAAAAAGGCACTAAATAGTAACAAGGGGAGGGTTTCAAGATGGTGGCATAGGAAGGCTTTGAACACACCTTCTCCCATAAACACATCAAATCTATACCTACAGATAGAGTGATTCCCCCTGAAGAATTACTGAGAACTGACTGAAGACTTCTGTGCATACCACACACAAAATAAGAGAGAGACCACATAGAAACAGGTAGGAGACATGGAGTTGGAGACACAGTAATGTGGGAATCCCACCCCCAACACACAGACCTATATATAGTAAGGAGGAATCACTGAGGGGCCTGTGTCAACTTTCTCATCCTGGGGCATAGAGAAAAAACAGTGGTTTAAAGGCACCTAGAAGGTATGGGAAGGAAATCCATTTACTAACCCTAGAACACCTGCTAAATGGTAGGGGCACTGCAGGAACTCTCTCCAGTGTTGCCATTTGTTATACATCCCACATCTTGATCAATCAAGCAGGAGCACAATCCAGGCACTCTAGCCAGCGAGCCAAGACTGCCCCAGTGCACTCTAAGACCCAAGCCCACACCGGCTCCGTGGTTTGTCCCCAGGACTCCCCTTGGTTTACACCTGTTCTAGCTACAGTTGTCACCACAACCCAGCTTGTCCCCAGGCCTTCCCATAAACCACAGGTGGCAAACACAAGGTCTGTGGCCGAATCCAGCCCTCCCCCTTATTTTATCTGGCCTGGCACCTTGTTTCTACCTGGCAGCAGTGTTGAGCTCCTTGTCCCTAGTTAAGGAGTAGTTACATTTATACAGTCCTACAATTACATTCGGCCCTTTGAAGGCAACCACGAGGCTGATGTGGCCCCTGATGAAAATGAATTTGATACCCCTACCATAGACCATGCCCCCTTCAACTATAACTCTGAGCCTTACTGAGGCTTGCCTCCAGGACTCCCTCTGGTTCACACCCATTACAGCCAAAGCTCTACACCCCAGTGAAGCTTGCTTCCAGGACTTCTCATGGCCCAAGTATGCTTCATCTATAGCTCCAGATGGCCTGCCAAGGTGGCTCCAGAGCAGTTTGCTCCTAGGACTCTCCATGGCCTGCACACACTCCTGCTCCAGCTCCAACCAGCCTGCCAAGATGGATCCAGTTCAGCTTTCCCCTGGCTCCTCTGGCAGCCCAACCTCTGTCCACCTCCAGCTCCAGGTGGCCTGCAAAACACCCCGGGCACATGGATCCTATAAAGGAGAAGCTCATACACAAGGCCACTCTCTCAAGACTGGGAATGGTTGCTGTTTTGCCAAATTCATTGAAAGAAAAACAGCCAAAATAAGGAGATAGAGAAACATGTTTCAAAAGAAAGAATAAGCTCCATTAAAGACCAAAACAGAACCCCAGACAAGAACGAAATGAAATGGAGGTAAGTAATTACATGACAGAGTTCAAACAATGATTATAAAGATACTCAAGGAATATGGGGAAAATAGATGAATTTAGTGAGAACTTCAACAAAAAGATAGAAAATATATAAAAAATCCATAACTAAAATGAAAATAATACAGTAGAGGGAATCAACAACTGATGAAGAAGAACGAGTCAGTGAGTTCGAAGAAAAGGTAGTGGAATTCATCCAATTGGAACAGCAAAGAAAATTAATAATGAGGTTAGATTAAGGGACCTCGGATAACATCAAGCATACCAACATTCACAGAGAGGAAAGAAAGAGAAAGAAAACCTATTTGAAAAAATAATGGCTGAACACTTCCCTAACTTGGTAAGAAAATAGACACACAAGTCCAGGAAGCACGGAGACCCAAACAAGAAAAATCCAAAGAGGTCCACACCAAGATACACCTGAATTAAAATGCCAAAGTTTAAAGACAAAAAGAGAAAGTTAAAAACAGCAGGAGAAGAGGATCACACACAAGAGATCCTCCATAAAACCTATCTGCTGCTTTTTCAGCAGAAACTTTGTAGAACAGAAAAGAGTGGCATGATATCTTCATAGTAGTGAAAGAGTGAAAACCCACAGTCACAATCAAGACTTCTGTAAGCAGAAAAGATAAAAACTAAAAACATAGGAAATATAGGAAAAAATATGTAGGAAAGAAAAAAGTAGCACTGATAAAGCAAACAGTAAAAATAGTATATCAAACAATGATAAAGCTGTTATGAAGATCAAAAAAATGTAGTGAGAGCATGTGTAACTATGGCAATAAATTAAGGGTTACACTTATATGGCACAACATGTAAAATGTATAAACATAAACATAGGCTTGTGATTAAGAAGTGCAGTGTTGTAGAATGTCTCCAAACATAAATGGTGTAAATTAAAAAACTTCAATAAAGATAACTTCTTATACAGAGTCTGGTACAAATAATATCCCTTTTTTATTACAACAACTTTTATTACAAAATCATAAGCATGCAATTCTGTAAACCAATATCACACTCAAGCACACCATATAACATTTTAGGTGAAATGTTCAAATTAAGACTATAAATTATTATACCCATATTATTGCTCTACCAACCACACTCAAGCAGGCATTACTTCTGCTGGACCCTGTATAAATCTCATGGTAACAACAAAGCAAAACCTATAATAGATACATAAAAAATAAAAAAAGAACCCAAACAAATCACTTAAAAGTCATAAATGTAAAAGATTAGAGAGCAAGAGAAGAAGAAAGGAACAGAGAACTACAAAAATAAGCAGAAAATAATTAATAAAATGACAACAACATACTTATTCATTATAACTTTAAATGCTCCAATCAAAAGACACAGGATAAGGAAGGGATTTAAGGGGGATAAATGGTAATGGGAAAAATACAATAAAAAAGACACAGGATGGGTGAATGGATAAAAAATGCAAGACACAGGCATATGCTGCCTACAAGAGACTGACTGCAGATTGAAAGACATGCACAGACTGAAAGCAAAGAGTTGGAAAAATATTATTTCATGAAATGGAAATCAAAAGAAGGCTAGGGTAGCACTACTTATATGGGACCAAATAGACTAAAGCAAAGGCTTTAACGAAAGATAAAAAAGAGAATTTTATAATGATAAAAGGATAAATCCAATAAGAGGATATACTTGTAAACATTTACTCATCCAATGTAGGAGTACCTAAATATATAAAACAAACATTAACATACATAAAGAGAGGGATCAATATTATAATAATATGAGGGAACTTTAAAACCACATTTACATAAATGGATAGATTATCCAGAAAAAAATGAACAAGGAAACAGTGGTGTTAAATAACACATTATATCAAGTGGACTTAATAGGTATTCACAGAACATCACTCCCCAAACAGCAGAATACACATTCTTTTCCAGTGCACATAAAATATTTTCTGGGATAGACCATGTTAGGCCACAAAACAAGTCTCAGTAAATTAAAGAAAATTTAAATTTTGTCAGGCACCTTCTCTGATCACAATGTTATGAAACTAGAAATAAATTCCAGAACAGAAGTGGAAAAACATAAACATGTGGAGACTAAATAGCATGCCACTTAACAGAAGGAGTTAACAAAGAAATCAAGGAAAAAATAAAAAATATCATGAGACAAATGAAAATGAAAACACAATGATGCTAAACCTTTGGGGTACAGCAGAAACAGGGAATCACAGTATTATAGGCTTATCTCCAGAAACAAGAAAAATCTCAATCAATATAAACTTATATAACTAAAAGAACTATAAAAAGGACAATAAAGCCCAAAGTGAGGAAAGGGAAGAAAATAATAAAGATCAGAATGGAAATAAATGAGTCAGAGACTGAAAAACAATAAATCAATGAAACCAAGAGCTGGTTCTTTGAAAAGATAAACAAAATACATAAACAGTTAGCCAGACTCATCAAGAATAAAAAAGAGGGCACAAATAAATAAAATTGGAACTGAAAGAGAGAAGGTGACAACAAACACCACAAAATTATAAATGATTGTAGGAGAATAGTTTCAACAATTATACACCAACAAATTGGACAACCTAGAAGAAATGGATAAATTTCTAGAAACATAATCTTTCAAGACTGAATAAGAAAGAGACAGAAAAATATGAACAGACCTATTAATAGAATAAAACTGAATGAGTAATCAAAATATACTCATAAACAGAGTCCAAGACCAGACAGCTTCACTGGTGTATGCTAACATTCAAAGAAGATTTAGTACCTCTCCTCAAACTGTTCCAAAACAATTGAAGAGGAGGGAAAAGTTCTAAACTCATTTTACAAGGCCAGAATTACACTGATACCAAGCCAGACAAGGATGCCACAAGAGAAAAAAATTATTGGCTAATACCTCTGATGAATGTAAAGGCAAAGATCCTCAACAAAATATTAGCAAACAGCATTCAACTATACATTAAAAGGACCATACACCATGATAAGTAAGACCTATTCCTGGGATGAAAAGATAGTTCAACATCCACAAATCAGTCAATAAGAAATGACACATTAGTAAAATAAAGGGTAAAAAATTACATGATCAAACTCAACAGATGCAGGAAAAAAGCATTTGACAAAATCCAACATTGAGTTATGATTTTATAATGGTTTCAAGTACAGTTGTCTCCATTTTCACAGTTGTCTCTGGTTGTATTTTGCTTGCTTGTTTGTTTTGGTGATTAGGTTCCACTTATAGCTGACATCATATATTTCTCTTTCACCACTCTCAACAAAGTGGGTATAGAGAGAACATACATCAACATAATAAAGGCCATATGTGACAAACCCACAGCTAATCTCATACACAATGT
The DNA here is from genome assembly GCF_004126475.2 of Phyllostomus discolor. Classification (NCBI taxonomy): domain Eukaryota; kingdom Metazoa; phylum Chordata; class Mammalia; order Chiroptera; family Phyllostomidae; genus Phyllostomus; species Phyllostomus discolor. The sequence goes on from NC_040912.2 coordinate 44,938,189, forward strand.
TGAAAAGCTGAAAGCTTTTGCTCAAAGATCAAGATTGTGCCACAGATATCCACTTTCACCCCTTCATTCAAACACAGTATTGAAAGTCCTAGTCAGAGCAATTAGGCAAGTAGAAGAAATAAAAGGCATACAAATTGGAAAAGAAATAGTAAAACTGTTATTATTTGTAGATGAGAAGATATTACATATAGAAAACCCTAAAGATTCCACCAGAAAACTGTTGGAACTAATAAATGAATTCAGTCAAGTTACGGAATACAAAATGAATATGCAAAAATCTGTCACATTTCTATACACTAATAGCAAGCTACCAAAAAGACAAATTAAGAAACTAATGTTAATTATAACTGTATCAAAAAGATGAAAATATCTAGGAATAAATATGACCAATAAGGTGAACACCTGTACATAAAGACAACAGACCTTGATGACATAAATTGAAGAAGACAAAAATAAATGAAAAGATATTATATGCTCATGGATTGTAAGAGTCAGTATTGTTAAAATGTCCATACTACCCAAAGAAATATACAGGTTTGATGCAGTCATTGTTTAAATTCCAATGGCATTTTTCACAGAAGTAGAACAAACAATATGGAAATTTGTATGGAACCACAAGAGACGCTGAAAGCCAAAGCTATCTTGAGAAAGAAGAACAAAGCTGGAAGTATCAAGCTCCCTAGTTAAAAATATATTACAAAGCTATAGTAATCAAAACCACATAGTACTGGCATAAAAACAAACACAGAGATTAATGAAACATAATAAAGAGACCAAAAATAACCATGCACATATGGTCAATTAATTTATGACAAAGGAGACAAGAATAGTCAGTGGGGAAAAGGAGAGTCTCTCCAATAAATGGTGTTGGGAAACCTGGACAGCCACATGCAAAAGAATGACAATGGACCACTGTCTTATACCGTACACAATAATTACTTCAGAAATGGATTAAAGACTTGAATGTAAGACCTGAAACCAAAAAACTATTAGAAGAAAACATAGGTAGTAAGCTTCTTGACACAGGACTTGATGACCATTTTTTAAATTAGCCACCAAAAGTAAAAAGAAACAAAAGCAAAAATAAACAAGTGGGACCATATCAAAGTAAAAAAATTCTGCACAGTAAAGGAAACCATCAACAAAATGATAAGGCAACCTATTAAATGGAGAAAATCTTTTGCAAATCATGTGTCTGATAAGGGGCTAGTACACAAAATGTATAAAAAGCTCATACAATTCAATAGCAAAACAGGTAAAAGGGGGGCAGAAGATCTGAATAGATTTTCCAAAGAAAACACACAGATGGCCAACATATACATGAAGAGATGCTCAGTATAACTAATCATCAAGAAGATTCAAATCAAAATGAGGTATAACCTCACACCTGATAGACTTGTTATTAGTTTTTTAAAAAAGAAATAGCAAGTGTTGTTAAGGATATGAATAAAAGGGAACACTTGTGCACTGTTGGTGAGAATGTAAATTGGTACATCCACTATGGAAAACAGTTCCTTGAAAAATTAAAAATATAACTACCATATGGTCCAGCAATCTATTTCTGGGAATATATCCAAAGAAACAAAAACACTAACTTGAAAAGATATACGCAGCCCCATATTCATTGCCTCATTATTTACAATAGGCATGATATGGAAACAATTTAAGTGTCCATCAACTGATGAATGGATAAAAAGTATGTGATACATATACACAAGTATACATGCACATAATGAAATATTCCTCAGCCATAAAAAAGAAGGAAATCTTGCCATTTGAAACAACTACAGTGGACCTTGAGGGCATTATGCTAAGTGCAATAAGTCAGACAGAGAAAAACAAATAACCCTACATTTCATTTTTATGTAGAATCTAAAAAAAAAAATTAACCACAAAAACCAGGCTCATAAATACAGAATACAGGTTGGAGGTGGCCAGAGCTGGGGGGTAGGAAAAACGGGTGAAGGTGGGCAAAATGCACAAACTTCCAATTATAACATAAATAAGTCCTGGGGATGTTATGTAGAGGATGGTAATGGTAGGTGATAATACTGTACTGCTTATTTGAAAGTTATTAAGACAGTAGATGTTAAAAGTTCTCACTAAAAGAGAAAAATTTTTTGTCACTATGCATAGTGACAGACATTCACTAGACTTATTGTTGTGATCATTTCACAATGTATACAAATTTGATTCATTATGTTGTACATCAAAACTAATATAATTTTATATGCCAATTATATTGCCATTACATATTTTAAAACTAAAAAAATCTGTATCAATATGTATAAGAAATGAAGAGGATGGGAAGCTGGAAGTATTGCCAGAGTTGGTGACTCAGGAAATGACTCTAGGTATGAGGATCTGACCAGTTTGCCCTTTTTAGTTCAGGTCAGGGGTAGAGACTTAGAGATACTGGTTCTCAATTAAAATGCATTATTCACTACAAAGTATTAAAGGCAGCTCTTAAATTTGAAGTGCTGTTACCAGAGTGATGTAGTAAATGCACTTATCGTTCATGATTGCTCAGTGTGGAACATTAAGAATATAACACCTAAAAAAGCCAAGACTTGATGGAGGAAAAAGCCTGGAAAGGACTTCGGAAGGAAATGAAGGCATGCAGTGGGAACATGAGGAATCTTAAAACAAATGAAGAGATTAAATCTGAGACAGATAAAGGGCCTAAGTTATTGTCTAGTTTAATATCAGAGGCTAGTTGGGGATTTTATTGCTTGATTTTTATATTCAGTATTACGTCTTGGGATCTACTAACAATAAAGCTCTAGACCACATAGTAGTAGAAATTTGCCCAGACCATCCAAAAGCAAGTCAATTGAAGTTGCTCATATCTCCCAGGGATTAACTTGCAGTACATTATTGAAAGCTTAAGATTTTCTCCCTCTTTGTACAGAGTTTTTACTTTTTCAGGGAAGCATAGTTGATCAATGATGGAATGAACAATTAGGTACTTCCTTTTCTAACAATTTCTTACTTGATAGTTTAATAACTTGCTTTGGGACCTTCCTTATGTTTAATAGAGGATGTTCAGGAGATTAATATATACATTATTTTATAGTAGTAAAAAATATAATAATACTGAGATCTTCATACTTGAACAGGTATGTTTTAGGATAAATACTCAAGTTTTTCATTTAACTTTCCTGCTAGTTCTAAGATTCTCCAATTTTTCTGAAGCAAATAAAATTTACTGCAAGCTGAGTTTTCCTAAGTCCTAAACTTCAGTCAGTTCTGATCTAATGCCTGGCTATTTGGGAGAGACATTAACATTAAACAGTTCAGATTTTTTTATTTACTAAGTATTCCCTCCTCTGGAGCTTAGGCATTGGATCAATTAATGCCTCTTCTGAGAAATCTGAAAAAGTCTCCTGCTCTGGCAAGTAAAAGCAATTCAGTGATGAGTCTCTACTTGCTTAAATTTTGTAAGGTATTGAGGCTCCTTTCTGCAAGAAGTGAGATGTTGATGAGTGGAGGGGGGATCCATCAAAGAAAAACTGATAATAATTCACATAGTGGTGGGCAAACTGGAAAATTAGTTAATAAATTTGATTTCAAAAACTTCAGTATTGTACCCTATGAATTCTAGAAACACAAACATGCAATCCCAGGGTTATTCACAAGTCAAGGCTTCTTTGGAAGTGTTCTCATCCAGCCAATTTTTGAGTAGGTGGGAAAAAACTGACAAAAGTCAAGTGGGGCTTCATATCTCCAATACATCTGTTTACTCAGGCCCCAAAACAAAACTGCTGAACTTAAAAATCACTCTTTGTACCCTTGCCAAATATTTGCTACAGTATTTTAGCATATACTTGTAAAAATGAACAAAGGAAACTTCACTTAAAGTAGAGTCGAAAAGCCCTAAAGGGGACACTCTCACACACATGCCACTTGCTGCAGCCTAGATAATCAAGAGGAAGTAGGAAGATAAGAATTATTTTGACAAGGGAAGGTACTATTTACATAGAAGTTTCATCTCTTGCTTTTAAAAAGGGGAGGTACATGTTTTGTTTATTGATTTGTTTTCTTAGTTCATTAAACAGCCTATCTGTATTTTCTTGTATTTCACTGTTTTTTTTTTCAGAACTGCCATCTTGAATTCGCTGACCCTTACATAATATAAATCACAAGTACTTTACCAAATAAATTGAAACTTTAAAAAAGAACCAAACAAATTCTGGAGATGAAGAACTCAGTAAAAGATCAAGAATGAACTAGTGAGCACAGGGAAGAGAGTGGACCAGATGGAGGAAAGGATTAGTGATATCAAAGATAGAAATCTAGGAATGATGCAGAGAAAATAAGAGAGAGACTTGAGCATTAAAAAAGAAATGACTCTCTCCCTCTCTTTCTCCCTCCCTTCACCTCTCTCTGAAAATAAATAAACTCTTTTTAAAAAATAAAAGGAATCTACAAGAACTATCTGACTCCATCATAAACAGCAATATAAGAATAATAGGCATACCAAAAGAAGAAGAGAGAAAGAAGGGAACAGAGTCTATTCAAATAGTTGACAAGAACTCCCAAACCTATGGAAAGAGCTAGATCCTCGAATCCAAGAAGCAAACAAAACACCTAATTACCTCAATCCAAAAAGGCCTTCTCCAACACACATTGTATTAAAACAATTAAATATTAATGACAAAGAGAACTTTCAAGGAAGTAAGAAAAAAAAACATAGCTTATAAAGGAAAAACAATCAGGTTATCATCAGACTTCTCAGCAGAAACTCTACAAGCTAGAAGAGAGTGGAACCAAATATCCAAACTACTGAGGGAAATTACCAGCCAAGAATAATTTATCCAGTGAAGTTATCCTTTAGATATAAAAGAAAAATAAAGATTCACTCCAGGAGCACAAAGATGGTTCGGCAAACACAATTCCATCTATGTAACACACCATATTAACAAAACAAAGAATAAAAAATCATAGTCTAAGCCCTGGCTGTCGTAACTCAGTGGATTGAGTGCAGGCTGCGAACCAAAGTGTCACAGGTTCGATTCCCAGTCAGGGCACATGCCTGGGTTGCAGGCAACGGCCCCCAGAAACCACACATTGATGTTTCTCTCTCTTTCTCCCTCCCTTCCCTCTCTAAAAATAAATAAATAAAATCTTTTTAAAAATCATAGTCTTATCAACACATGCAGAAAAAGCATTTGATAACATACATTTATTTATGATTAAAATATCTAATAAATTGGGTATAGAAGTAAAGTACCTCAAACTAATTAAGCCCATGCATGACAAACTCTCAGCTAATATCACACTCAATGGTGAAAAGCTGAGAGCTTTTCCTCTAAAATCAGGAACAAGATAAAGATGCCCAATCTCACCACTCTTATTCAACATGGTTCTGGAAGTCCCACCCAGAGCAATCAGGCAAGGGAAAGAAATAAAAGGCATCCGAATTTGAAAGGAAGAAGTAAAAGTGTCACTTTTGCAGATGACACAATTCTGTACATAGAAAACCCTAAAGTCGTCACCAAAAAAGCTATTAGAAACAATAAACAAATACAGTAAAGCTGCAGGACACAAAATCAATGTACTAAAATTTACTGCATTCCTATATACTAACAATGAAATTTCAGAAAAGAAATGAAAAAGAAAATAACAATTCTTTTTGCAATTACAACAAAAAGAATAAAATACCTAGTAATAAACTTAACAAAGGATGTGAAGGACCTCTATGCTGAAAACTACAAAGCATTATTGACAGAGATTGAAAAAGACATTTAGAAAAATATTCCATATTCATGGATTAGAAGAATCAACATAGTTAAAATGGCCACATTATCCAAAGCAATACACAAATTTAATGCAATCCTTATGAAAACCCTAATGTAATTTTTAAATAAATAGAACAAAAAAAAATCAGGTTTTTATGGAACCATAGGGACCCTAAATAGCCAAAACAATCCTGAAAAAAAAAGAATGAAGTTAGTGATATCACTCTACCTGACTTCAAATTATACTATAGAGCAAGAATAATCAAAACAGCATGGTATTGGCAGAAAAACAGACACACAGACCACTGGATACGACTCAACCTTAAAAAAATGAAATCTTGGCATTTGTGACAACATGAATGGGCCTAGAGATTATTATGCTGGGTGAAATAAATCAGAAGGAGAAAGACAAAATCCATATGATTTCATTTATATGTGGGGCCTAAAAACAAAATAAACAAAGAAGAACAGAAACAGACTCATAAATACAGAGAACAGACTGGTGGTTGCCAGAGAGGAGGTGGGGATTGAGGGACTGGATAAATAAGATGAAGGGATTGAGGAGAATAAATTAGTAGTTACCAAATAGTCATGGGAATGTAAAGTACATCATAGGGAATATAGTTAATAATTTTACAATAACTATGTATGGTTCTCAGGTATGTACTAGGTTTATCAGGGTGATTGCTTTGTATGTTATATAAATGTCTCATCATTGGGTTGTACACTTGAAATTAATATTGTGTCACTGAAAAATAAAAAAAATTAAAAATAAAAAATACAATAAATAATATAAAATTATTTTTCTTCTATATTTTGGTAAAAATAAAAATTACAATTCTTGTGGCCATTCAGCCAAACAGCCCAAAAGATCAGCCAATATTTATCTTCAGTCTAACAATCAGAGTGTCAAACTTTTTACCAGGAGACACACCAATAGATAATCTGAACTTAGCTGGAGGCTGAGGATATTAAAAAGTTGAAACAATTCTGAGATTGACTTTTTATCTTTGATAAACTCAAAGCTGCTAGAATTAAAACTGATTTTATTAAACAACCTGACAAATAAAAAGTATTACAAAGATGAGATAGTTATTAGATTTACTTGATAAATCAAGATCTACTCAGGCTTGCCTGCTTAATTGTTTCTATGATAAAGACATTTATACTAAGAAGTAAACTTCTAGATAAATCTAAAGAAAATATTTTAAAAGGATAATGCATTATCAAAAAAATTAAAGTAAAACAATATTTTTAGGCAATCTTGCATCTCAGATACAAATACAAATATATGATATAGTTAAAATATATCATTATCTAATTAATACAAGGAACAAATAGGCAACATGCCTTTTATATATTACACAATTTGACTTAGGCATTTTCATTTTTTGACCATCTATGTATTCTTTACAGAAACTGCAGCTTCATATTGCCCATTTCCTCTCCATCCCAAACTTCCCAGTGAACTTTGTGCTTAGGCATTAGGAAAAGTCTTTATGTGGAAGCAGGTAAAAAAAAAATCTGGGGAACTTTATAGCTGTGAATGCCTATATGCAAATCAATAACTTAATCTTCCATACCTTAAGGAACTAAAAAAAGAAGAGAAAGCAAACCCCAAAGCAAGCAGGTAATAATGATTAGAGTGAAGCTTAACTAGAAAATAGAAAAACAATAGAATCAATGAAATAAAAGTTGTTTAAACATGTATGTTCATAGCAGCAATTATTCGCAACAGTCAAAAACTGGAAACATCTAAGTGGCCATGTATAGATGAGTAGATAAACTGTGGTAAATCTAGTAGAGTACTATTCACTCTTAATAAGACAGGAAAAAATAGATATTTTTTTTACTCTGCTAATTTGCTCTTTTTTTAGCATAAGAAAAATCTTCATTTTAAAAAATTCATTTAATTTTCAATTAGAATTGACATACTATATTACATTAGTTTCAGGTGTACAACATAGAGATTAGACATTTATTTACCTTTACCTTAAGAAGTGATCACCCTGATAAGTCTAGTCCCACCTAACACCATGCACACTTATTATAACATTATTGGTTGTATTCTCTATGCTGTGCATTACATCCTTGTGACCAATTTTTATAACTGACAGTTTGTGCATCTTAATCCCTTTTACCTTTTTCATCTATCCTCCCAATCCCCATCCATCCTATGACAAGCAATTTGTTCTCTGTATCTATGAGATTTTTGGTTTGTTGGCTTATTTTGGTTTTTAGAATTCACATATAGGTAAAATCATATGGTATTTGTCTTTCTCTGTCTGACCTCACTTAGCATAATACCCACTAAGTTCATCCATGTTGTCATAAATGACAATGCTTCATTATTTTTTATGGCTGCATAATATTCTATTTATATGTGTACCACTTTTTTGTCCATTCATCTATTAATGGATGCTTAGGTCACTTCCATATCTTGGCTATTGTAAATAACACTGCAATGACCACAGGAATGCATGTAACTTTTCAAATTAGTGTTCTGGATTTCTTTAGGCAAATACCCAGAAGTAAAACTTTTGGATCATATGGTAATTCTATTTTTAATTTTTTGATGATTCTCCATACTGTTTTCCATAGTGGCTGCACCAGTTTACAGTCCTGCCAACAGTATACAAGCATTCTTGTTTTCTCTACATTTTCACAACAATTGTTTGTTGGTTTATTTTTATTAGTCATTCTGACAGGTGAAAGGTAATATCTCATTGCAGTTTTAACTTATATTTATTTGATGATTAGTAATGTTGAGCATCTTTTCATATGTCTATTGGCCATCTGTATATCCTCTTTGGAGAAATGTCTATTCAGGTTCTCTGCCCAATTTTTAAGTCAGCTTGTTTGGTTTTGTGAATGTGTGTTATGTCATATAAGCTCCTTTCGTATTTTGTATATTAACCCCTTATCAGATGTACCATTGGCGAACATCTTCCCCCATTCAGTAGGTTGTATTTTAATTTTGTTGATTTTCTTCACTGTGAAAAACTTTTTAGTTTGATGTAGTCTCATTTGTTTATTTTTTCCTTTCTTTCCCATGCACAAGGAGACATCCAAAAAAATACTGGTAAAAGTGATGTCAAAGAGTTTAATTCCTATGCCTTCTTCTAGGAGTGTTATGGTATTGAGTCTTATATTTAAGTTTTTAATCCATTTTGAGTTTATTTTTATGTGGTTTACAAAAATGGCCTAGTTTCTATTTTGTGTGTGTGTGTACATGTATCTGTTCAGTTTTCCCAGCACCATTAATTGATGAAACTGTCTTTACTTCATTGTGTATACTTGCTTCATTTGCTGTAGGCTAATGGATTTACTTCTGGGCTCCATTTTGTACTATGAATCTCCATGTCTGTTTTTACGCCAGTACTGTGCTGCTTGTAGTGCAGTTTGATGGCAGGTAGCATAACACCTCCAATCTGTTCTTCTTTCTCATGATTGCTTTGGCTATTTGGGTTCTTTTGTGGCTTCATATAAACTTTACGATTACTTGTTCTAGTTCTATGAAAATTGCCATTGGTAGTTTGGCAGGGATTGTAATGAATATGTAGACTGATTTGGGTAGTATGAACATTTTAACAATGTTAATTATTTCTATCTATGAGCATGATAAATAATTCCATTTATCTATATCTTCTTCCATGTCTTATAGTTTTCTAAGCACAGACTTTTACCTCCTTGTTTAGAGATTTATTGCTAGGTATTTCATTTTTATGCAATTATAAATGAAATAGCTTTCTTTATTCCTCTTTTTGATCATTATTATTGGTATATAAAATGCAACTGATTTCTGAATATTGATTTTGTATCCCTCTACTTTGCTGAGTATATTTATTAGTTTTTTTAAAAGATTTTATGTATTTATTTTTACGAAGAGGGGAAGGGAGGGAGAAAGACAGGGAGAGAAACATCAATGTGTGGTTGCCCCTCGCACACCTTTTACTGGGGACCTGGCCTACAACCCAGGCATGTGCCCTGACTAGGAATCGAACCAGTGACCCTTTGCTTCGCAGTCTGGCACTCAGTCCACTGAGTCACACAAGCTAGGGCTGTATTTATTAGTTTTAACAGGAGTTTATTTCATTTTGTTTTGTTTAGATTCTTTAGGATTCTCTCTATATAGTATTGTGAATAATTATTATCTACAAATAATGAGTGGAGTTAAAGTTCTTCCTTTCCAATTGGGATATCTTCTGTTTTTTTCTTGTGTGATTTGTATGGTTAGAACTTCCAACACTATGTTGAATAAAAATGGTGAAAGGTGATAACTTTGTCTTGTTCCTGATCTTAAGGGAAAAGATTTCAGCTTTTCATATTCAATACAACACCTGCCAAAATAACAATGGCAACTTTCACAGAACTAGAACTACTAATCCTAAAATTTATATGGAGCCACAAAAACAATCATAGTCAAAGCAATCATGAAAAAAGAATTTGGAAGTATTATGCTACCTGACATCAAACTGTACAACAAGACAATAGTAATCAAAAAAGTATATGTTAGCTATGGGTTTGTCGTATGTAGCCTTTATTATGGTGAGATGTCTCCCTTTTCACCCCTTTTGCAGTAAGTTTTTATCATATACTGATGTTGGACTTTTTTTCAGCTATTGTTATGATCATGTAATTTTTATCCTTGAGTTTGTGTATGTGGTATATCATGTTAATTGATTTGTGAATTTTTAACCAACCTTGCATCCCAGGAATAATTCCCATTTGACCATGGTGTGTGATCTTTTTAATGTAATTCAGTTTGCTAATATTTTATTGAGGTTTTATGCATCTATATTAATCAAGGATATTAGCCATAATTTTTTTGTAGTGTCTTTGGCTTTGGTATCAGGGTAATGCTGGCCTCATAAAATGATTTTGGGAGAATTCCTTCATCTTTAATTTTTGGGAAGAGTTTGAGAAGGAGAGATATTAATTTTTCATTGAGTGTTAAATCATCTGGTCCAGGACTTTGTTGGGAAATTTTTGATTACTAATTTGATTCTGTTAGTAGTTATCAGCCTGTTCAGATTTCATGTTTCTTCTTAATTCAATCCTGAAATGTTGAATATTTTTAGGATTTTATATATTTCTAAAAGCAAAGAAATTCTGACAAGTGCTACAACTGCGGTGAACCTTGGAGACATTATCCTAATTGAAATAAACCAGTCAAAAAAGGCAAATTTATATGATTCCACTTATATGAAGTGCCCAGAATAGTCAACTTCAAAGAGACAGAAAGTAAAACAGAGTTGCCAAGGGCTGCAGAAATGGGATATACAAAATTAGTGCCTAGTTTCAATATTACAAGATGAAAAAGTTCTGGAGATGAATGGTGATGACAGTTGCACAACAATGCAAATGTACTTAATACCACAGAATTATACACTTAAAATGGTTAAATCATAATTTTTATGTTACGTATATTGTACTACAATAAAAAAAGATTGTTGTCTGAAATGATTAACAAAATAACCAGCTTTAGCTACACTGTTCAAAAAAATAAGAGGGGAGACTCAATTTCTAAAATAAAAAATGAAAGTGCATACCATACTATTTGCTTCACAGAAATAAAAAAAGATTATAAAAGAATACTATGAAAAATTCTAACCTAACAATTGATTATTGAAATTAGATTACTGACATGGAATTAACAAATTCTTAAGAACACATAAAGGAACAAATTTATTCAAGAAAAAACAAAAAAATCCCTGGCTGGTGTAGCTCAGTGGATTGAACACAGGCTACAAGCCAGGCATCGCAGGTTCGATTCCCAGTCAGGGTACACGCCTAGGTTGCAGGCCATGGCCACCAGCAACCACACATTGATGTTTCTCTCTCTCTCTCTCTTTCTCTCTCCCTTTCCTCTCTAAAAATTAATTAATTAATTAATTAATTAATTAACTAATTAATTAATTAAAAAAGAAAAAACAAAAAATCTAAATAGGTATATAACAAGATATTAAATCAGCAATCAAAAACCTTCAACATAGAAAAACCTAGAACTATTTGGTTTCACTGGCAAATTCTGTCAAACATTTAAAGAATAATTAACATTGAGTCTTTCCAAACACTTCCTAATTCATTCTATAAAGCCAGTATTACCCTGATAACAATGCTAAACACATCACCAAAAAAGGGAAAACTACAAACTGATATTCCTTTTAAATATAGATGCAAAATTCTCAGCAAAATATTAAGAAACAGAATATAGCAGCATATTAAAAGGATTATGTGCTATGAACAAATGAGATTGATCCCAGGAAAGCAAGGGCAGGTCAACATATTTAATAGAATAAAGAAAAAACTTTGTTGGTGGATGTACAGAAAGCATTTGACAGAATGTAACACCCTTTTATAATGAAAAAAAAAAACACTTAACAAACTAGGAACTTGAAGAAACATCATCAAACCAATAAAAGGGCATCTATGAAAAACCTGTAACTAACATCTTACTTAATTGTGAAAAGCTAGAAACTTTCCCTCTGAGAACAGGAACAAGACAAGGATGTCTGGTCTCACCGCTTACTCAAGATTGTATTGGAAGTGCCAGCCTGAGCAATTAAACAAGAAAAAGAAAGGCAAAATAGATATGGAGTTTTGTGTGTGTATGTGGGGGTGATAAAAATGTTTTGGAATTAGATAGTGATGATGGTTGTACAACATTGTGAATATACTAAAAACTGCCAAGTTGTATTCTTTAAAAAGTTAAAATTTTATGTTACGTCAATTTTATCTCAATAAATAAGTTAAATAAAAATTTCCAGAGATACAAGCCTTGCCATTCCTCAGAAACTCATTACACTGTTCAACCATAATTGTGATCATAAAAATCTTAGGTCAAACTGAAACCTTGAATATTGTATCTTGTTTCTGCTTCTTTCTTCTGAAAACATAGATTTTATTTAATAGCATATTTTATGTATATTTTCTATGTATACATACAGATGTGCATGTATATAGAGAGAGGGAGAGACAGTGTTTTGCTGGCTAACACATTAAGGTTTACAGTTACTTTGTTAACTTTTATTATTAAAAAAGTAATAATTTTTCAAGATGGTAGACTAAGCCTATGTTTCAGCATTCTTCTCCTGCCCAAACTCCAAAAAATGTATTTTTTCCAAAATCTATAATATCTCTGGAGAAAAAAGCAGGAATGATCATGATGGATCAGAAATTAATCGTTTCTAAAAGTCTAAGGCAGACATAACCAGAGTAAATGAGGAATATGCAGAACATGGCTGCTGTAAAAGTAGAAACAGTAGTATTGTATATCCCTATAGATATAGTGTATACCAGAAATTAAGAGGTCTAATAATATTAATACTATTCTCACTAAAAATAAAAGAGTCAAGAACAAGACAAGATGGCTACATATCCCTGGTACTGGAAAAAAAGATACAAGAATAGGAATGAATAAAAATAAAACTGTTAATAGTACTAGATGATGTAATAGTTTACCTAGGAAACTTATATTTTACTTCTTATTTCAATTACTTATATTTTTATAATAAAATATAAATATTTTTATTTTATTATTTTTTTATTTTTTAATGATTTTATTTATTTTTAGAGAGAGGGGAAAGGAAGGAGAAAGGGAGGGAAACATCAATGTGTGGCTGCCTTTCACATGCCCCCCCCACTGGGGACCTGGCCTGCAACCCAAGCATGTGCTGTGACCAGACATTGAACCAGTGACTCTTTGGTTCTCAGGCTAGCACTCAATCCACTGAGCCACACCAGCCAGGGCACAAAATATTTTTAATAAGTAAAAATATTTTACTTATTTACTTGTATAAGTAAATAAAATATTTTTATTTCAATTACTTATTGAATAGGGCCTTCAATAAGTAATTAGGTCATGAGGGTGGACCTCTCATGAATAGGATTAATGCCCTCATATAAGAAAACCCAGAAAGTTCTCTCACTCTCCCTCTGCCATGTGAGGATATAATAATAAGATGGCATTCTGCTAATGGGAAAGGACCTTGACTAGAACTCGACCATGTTGGCATCCTGATCTTGAACCTCCATCCTCCAGAACTGTGAAAAATAAGTTTCTGTTGTTCATAAGTCACCAAATCTATGAAACTTTACTATAGCAGCCTGAGCTAGACAATTAAAAACAAATATCACAATGAAAGTACAAAACAGCTTGGAAAAAAGTGGAGATAATTTCAGTGCCCCTCAACAGGAAGAAAGTTAAATAACTATGGTACATCCATAATATGGAAAATGATTTTAAGTATTTAAAAATGATTTAATAGGTATATAAGTATTGACATGGAAAGATTTCTAAGATATAAAAGAAAATATATGACAATACAGTCCCTTTCAAGTTAAAATTTTTAATTTGTATTTTTAATCACATGTATGTCAATATATTTTAGAAAAAGAGAAAGCATAATATTGAATACCTTATTTTGAGGGAAATTTTTTCTTTGATTATCTATTGTTAGAATTTTTAAAATGAGAATATGTTCTTCTACCATATTTTTAGGAGATGAATTGATGGTATATAGATAGGCAAATGCTAGACAAAAGGGCATGGTCAATTCAAATGGACAAAGAATTAACTCCCAAGGTATTCAATCCAGTAAGAGTTGACTATATTATAAGCTTTATAGATTCTTGTAATTAGCATTCTGTGGCCCAAGACTGTAACTAAAGTCTCCATTTCATTTTTACTTTTTTAATATTTGTTTAATTAAAATACAGAAAAGCAAAACAGTTGTAATTAACATACTTACTGACAGATCTCATAGTTTTCAATCGTAGAAAACAACCACGAAAATTCAAGCGCAGCACATTTAGACGCCACCTTTGCAGAGTAGACACTATATGTTTATCTGTGATCATATTTTTTACTGTCGAAAAATCTATCTAAAAAGGATAAACAAAAGACATTAAAAATAAAAAGATCTTTTGAATATAAATTTTTAAAATATTTTTAAATCATCAAGGACTAAAATTTCTTGATCACATTATTCATTTGGAGAGCTTTTGTTGTTGTTTTTCATGGTCCTTCCCAATCTTAATTACAAGCAGATTTTTTTTCATGGTCATTCTTAGGTTTAATTACAAACAGATTCAAAATGTCCAGTACAAGTCGATAGCCATGAGAATGGGACCTCACATTCACCCCAAGCTGAGTCAATTGTCTTGGAGTGGCCTGGATGTCCCCCATCGTCCCAGGTGAGCCCCAAGGATGCCCCCCACTTCAGTGTCAGTGCATTCTGGGTTAATATTTCTGCCTCATGTTTTATGAATACAGACTATATGTTGACTCCTTGGCTGTGGGAAAGACAATTTACAATGTGTGGTTTATAAAGACCTTTCCGTAAGTTATAATTTGTAGGTCATTCTAGAGTCAAGGAAAGATGACCTGAGTGGACTTGGCTGATTGTATGTAAATCTGAAGAGCACAGAGGTTTATGTGAGTTCTGAATGGTCAGGGCTGGTTGATAAACAACAATATTGACATCATAGTATTAATAGTATTTTTCAGCTGAAAGGGTAAGTTTATGAACATCCAATTTTTTCCTTCTGAAGAAAGCAATTCTTACTGCTAAAGTGTTTGTTATAATTGTGCCACATTTGAGCACTCACAAATAAAGGCAAAAGTAATTAAAGATGAAGGGCAACTTAGAATTGTGGAAAGAGAAATGTGCTGAACATAATGAAACTTAACTTCTTATCCTGGCTTTGTTCTTCACTGCCATGGACTCCATATATCCTCCATCTTTACCCAATGAAGTCTCTAAGCAGAGTGGCTTTCTAATTCTGGCTTTTTCTGCCAGAATTCTGCAGGATTTGTCCTAATCTTAATATAGTACACATTCTTTCTCTTCCAGACCATTTAGGTTCATTTTTTCCTTCTTTATGGGTTGTCCAAAGGGAAATAAAGCAACATCCCCAATCTGTCACAAAGTAAGAAATTTCCTACTTTAAATCTTACTTTACTTTGATTCTCAAAGTGTGGTCCTGGGACCAGCAGTATCAGCATCATCCAGGGACCTGTTGGAAATGCAAATTGTCAAGCCCCACCCCAGACCTTCTGAGACAGAAACTCAGTGGGTGGCAACCAGCAATTTGTTTTAACAATCCCTTCAGATGATTCTGATACATGCTAAAGTTTGAGAGTAACTGTCTTAAACTAAAAATAAATGTAAAACAGGAATACTTAATGTGTTAGCTATTATGGGTTAGCTAGGACAGAAGCACATTTTCTTCTTGCCATTGTTGACAAGTTAAGAGTACAACAGTACAGCCGAGCAAGGGAATGGTGTTCTGATGGGATATAAAAATGCTGAGATGACTTATCAAACTAGAGACCCCATCATCTTGTCAACTCCTCTTAGTCTCTCTGTGTAAATTTTAAAGTTTCTGCAGAAGGGCTCTGGCCATTTACTCATAAATGAGTCTGAGCACATGATATCTTTAGTCTTCCAGTTATTAGCAATTAAAGTGCAGTGGAAAAAGTCAGTTATTAACTGGACTTTAGGCAACAGAGAAAATGTTGCCACTGCAACATTGGTTGTTGGCATAAATGATCATAGTTGTTGAGATTAAAGTATCATCCATAAAACAGAATAGAGAAGTCATTAGGGATTTTCTGTTGTTGGCCAAGACCTCTTCCCAGTGTCTCTTTGGAATGAGAAACACAGACATGTTCTAGAAAAATACAAAAAATAGTACAATGACAAGAAAAGTACTGAGGTACCAGCCTAGATGCTCATTTTAGAAAATGCCTGAGTGTATGCATATCTGTGTGCATGCAAATGTATTAGTAGCAAATGAGCTTTGTTTACATGTTGTATATTTTAGCCAAATTTCATGCTGTTGTTTTATCCTTTTCTCCATATTTTAGGCTGGTTTGTTATGGTTTTTGAACTAATAATTGTAGCTAATATTTGTTTCATGCTGCTTACACACAGGCTCTACACTCAGAACTTTACTTGCATTGTCTCAATTTCTCTCTGTAGCATACTGAGTTAGGCACTGGTAAATCTAACAGATAAAAAAGAACTTTGTTTCATTCTAAAAATAATATTCAATTTATTTCTACCATTTAAATTAAAGAATACTAATAATGTATCTCTTAAAATAACATTACATTTTTATCTCATCCTTCAGGCTTGTGCCTGCATAAAAGAAAAAAACAAGTTTATCTACTCTTGATGGCCACATAACCGGGAGCAGGAAAGAAGGTAGTCATTACTACATTTGGCTTAAAGTATTTCATTCTCCTTTAAGAACTAAAAATAAGTTATGCATTGCATAAAGACGTTTCAGTCAACGATGAACCTCATATAATGAAGATGATCACATAAGCCTATAATGGAGCTGAAAAATTCTTGTCACCTAGTTAAGTTGTAGCCATTGTAACATTGTAGCACATTACTCACTTGTTGCCAGTTTTAAGTATAGCACATACAATTATGCACAGTGCATAATATTTGATAATAAATTACTATGTTACTAGTTTAGGTATTTACTATACTACTTATCATTATTTTAGCATGTACTCTTTCTATTTATAAAAAAAAACTTAGCTGTAAAACAGTACACTATGCTATGCCAGCAGCAGCCTCATACATCTCTTGTTTACATCTTAACTGCATCATTTTCTGTTGTGCTTGACTTACTCTCATGTTGTTTTTCACACTAACACATTGTACAGGCTTGTAGCTATGGAGCAACAGACCATAGTGTATAGCCTCAGTGTGTAGTAGGCCACACCATCTAGGTTTGTGTAAGTGCACTCTATGACATTCACACAATGACAAAGTCACCTAATGGTGCTCTTCTCCAAGCATATCCCCATTGCAAAGTGGCACATGACAGTAAAGATGTAGCTCCAGGTGGTGACTACTTACACGGTTCCACAATGAGCCTATTTGTGTCATTGACATCCAGGAGTGACAGACTTGACCACATATTACCACATCTCTTAAACTGAGGTAGAAGAAAATCTAAACACAAAGAAAAAAAAATATTTTTGTGGTGAGAAATACAAGCAGATTTATTTTCTGAATGAAAGTAGAATCCTTCTAGAAAATTAGTGATTTCTAAATAGTAGCTGGTATACAGAAGGCATTCAATAATAGTTTGCTGAACTGAACCAGATTTTTTTCTAAAATTATAGGATCCCTGGAAAAGATCAATAAACCCACCTTGGCTTCTATATTTGGAAAAAATGATAAACTACAAAATCTGGAAACCTTCTTGATACAAAATGTCATTAAGTATTAAATATTTAAACACATTTCTTTAAATTTTTTAATTCAGCTTTATTGAGATACAGTTGGCATACAAAATTTTAAGATATTTAAAGTGTACATCATGATTTGATATACATATACATTGCAAAAGTATCGCCCCCCAATTAACTCATTTATCACTTCACATATTTATCTTTGTGTGTGTATGAGAGAGAACATTTAAGTTCTAGTCTCTTAGCAAATTTCAATTATATAACACAGTGTTATCAACTACAGACACCATGTTTTACATCAGATCCTCAGACTGTATTCATCTTATAGCTGAAGGTTTGCATCTTCTTAGCAACCTCTCTCTACTCCTCCATCCCCAAACCCCATACTTAGAGAGTATGTTTACTCTCTAAAACAAACATATTTTGTTAAGTCATTTTTATTGTTATTCTATTACAGTTGTCCCAATTTTCCCCCTTTGCCCTCCTCCACCCAATAAGCTAGTCAGTAAAAGATGAATACCATATGATTTCACCTATAAAACAAACATATTTTTTAAAAAAATAACAGATTTTTCAAGAAAGTAAGGAAAATATCCAGGGCCCCAAGCTTTGTAAACCCAGACACAGAATAATATGCACAAGCTTCAGTTGCTGGGATAGGGAAACGGTAGGGATGATTGCTACTTTCCATAACAAGAAAGTTCAGATTTTACAGGCCATGCAGGGGTAGGGAAAGTCCCTACTACAAAGCCAGAAGTCATAACTGAGTGGGGGGCAGGGGGTAGGTGGAGAGAGAGGGAGATAGATCCAGGATTATGAGAGACATTAAAAAAAAAGCACCTGCTTATTGGCAACAAATATCTTGCCTTAGATTTTAAAAAATCTCCCAAAGAATTTATAACCAAACCAGCTATCCTGAATTTTTAAGGGACTTGAATTTTTAATTATTTGTGGGATCCAGTTTGAATTTATTACCATTTTAACTGGATTTGATACATTAACATGCAAAGAATTTCCAAGTTGGTAGGAACTATGGAACATTTGGCAGAAATGAATACCACCCTCTCTAAAGAGACATGTCATCAAACCAGCCATTGTAGGATTTCCATAGATTAAGCCCCAACAAAATAAGCCCTCAATACAAGTTACACAGAAAAATAATAACTTTATTAATAAAATTATCAGGTAGTAATTAAATAACATTAAGGTGATAAAGGGATACAAAAGAAAATTAAATTCTTGAGGAAAGCTGTTGAAAAAGGACTGGGCAGATTTATAAAGGAACCAAATAAAATTTGTGAGAATTGAAAATACAATTATTGAAATTAAAAACTCAATGTTCACATTATATAGTAGTTGAAAGCTAGCTGATAAGAGAATTAGCAAACTGAAATACATATTGAAAGAAATTACAGATTATAAGGCATAGACAAAGAAAAAGATGGAATGGACAGAGGAGGTTAAGAGACACATTTTATGACATGAAAAGGTCCAACATTCTATATATCTTCATAGAATGTCCAGAAGTAGAGAATAAAGAAAATGGAATCAAAGCAAAAGTCAAAAACACCACAGGTAAAAATGTTCCAGAACTGATGAAAAACAATAGTTCTCAGTTTCAAGAAGTACAAGAAGCCCTGGCTGGTGTGGCTCAGTGGATTTAGGGCGGGCCTGCAAGCCAAAGGGTTTCCACTTCGATTCCCAGTCAGGGCACATGCCTGGGTTGCAGGCCAGGCCCTCAGTTGGGGGTGTGTGAGAGGCAACCACACATTGATGTTTCTCTCCTTCTCTTTCTCCCCCCCCATAAGTAAATAAATAAATAAATAAATAAAATTTTTTTTAAAAGAAGAAGTACAAGAAATCCCAAATGGGAAACTCAAAAGACACCATGGCATTATAGTAGAATTTAGTGGAATTGCAAAAGGGCAAAATCAAAGGAAAACTTTAAATGCAACCAGAGACAGCTTATCTACTAAAGAATACCATCTGGCAACCACAGAAGACAGAATGCAGAGTACTTATCAATCTCAGATACCACATGCAAATAAATTACAACTCAAGGATCAACATTAAGTAACGACACTTTAAGACAATGATTGAAAGAGTTAGCCTTCACAGACTCCTCACAAAAGAGTTTCTACAGGACATTGGAATCAGAAGAGAGGAGTCAGAAATTGTAATGCTGGGCAAGGGAACTAATAAGTATAAGGGTAAAGCCATAACCTTATACAAAAGTTTAGTGATGACAACCAAGGTGGGGGTACAAAACAAGGTGGAACAAAACACTAACTAATACTAATATTCTAAAACTAGGAAGAGTTTTCTTAATTCTGGTAATTATTCCAGAAGAAAGAATATATATTCACTTACTTTAAGCTTGAATAAGGTAAATGCACATGCTAAAAATATTTAAGAGAAACCACTGAAATAGTAGAAATAGAGTGTATATCTTCTAAAACATGAAAATGGAGATAAGGAAGTAGATTTTAAAGCTCAATAAATAAAGGTAAGAAAGAAGAAAAACAAGCATATAAAAAGAGGGATAAATAGTATAAAATGAAATGAGAAAAATAAATCCAAGTATATACAGTAACAGTAAATTTAGCAAAATTCACAGGTTAGAAGGCAAAGTTTATCCTTAGCAATGCCTTTGCTTTACTGTTTTTCCCTCTGATATTTTTATAGCTATTATGTCTCATGTGTGTTTGTCTTGTTCAGTATAGTATTTTAGGTGGATTTTTAAAGTTTATTTGATGAAGAGAATCACTGCTACCGAACAGAGGTAGGGTCCTGCTGCCTGTCGCCAATAAATTCTAGAGGCAGAATTTTAGTGAAAAAGGAAAGAGGTCTTTTATTCAAAAGCTATACAATTTTTTTTTTTTTGAAGGATGGCAGGCTTCTGGTCTCAGAGCCCATTCCCTCTAACACATCCAGAGAAAAACCCCACCACACTTTGCCAAATTAGTTCAAGGGTGTGCCCAGAGTTCTTTCTTCCATTTAAGGATACTGTCCTTGGGGAAACGGGGATGGCTGCAGGTCGACCATCCAGGCAGCTCTGCTGGTTCCTGGTAGCAGTCCAGCTTCCGGCACCTTTCTGGAGTTTGGCGGCGCGCAGCCCTCACCACCACACGACCACCTCATTGCCACCTCCACTGCTCCTGGCTCCCAGGGCCCAAGTTCACTGCCAGACTACACAGTCTCCAGAGCCCACCCACCCAGGAACAATCCGGCCTCCCACAGGGTATGAGAGGGAGAGGTAAAGAGATCAGACTATCTCTGCCCTCTGTTTAAATTTCCCCGCTCAAAATTCCATTCACTCCAGAAGTGGCCAGCACTCCAGACAATTCTGTAGGTTTAGACCGGCAGGTTGGTACTTCCCGGTTGCTGCCATGTTAACCTTTAGGTACATGTTTCTCTGTTACCTTTTGTTTTCCCTTCAATCAGGAACTTGAAGGTGGGGTAAGAGGGATTTTCCCTCATCAGTCACACTCGCCAGCTTGCAGCGTCTCACCTGGTGGTGTGGAAGTGTTGTCACACTGTGTTGTGCTAGCTCAGTTGCCGGGGCAACATGATGCTGCCTCGCTGGTTTGTTTAACCTTAGGTGGGAAGCAGCATCTCCCATGAGCTGCCTGGCCACCCTCCCCTCTCGCCAGTGATCATAGCAGATCCCCCTGTATTATCTGTATTATCATATATAATAATTAAAGAAAACAATCCAAACAAGTCACTGCATGTAGTAACAATTACAAATATGTAAGCATCTAATAATATAGCGATGAAGATACAAGGAGAAACTTAAAAATTCAGTCATGATGAAAGGTTATATCAAAGTTGATAAATTAATGTGAGGAAATAAATATCCCCTGGATATCTCAGTGCTATAAAAAGCTCTAGCTTCCAGAGACACAGAAATCTATCATGATATATGTTTTGTACTTATTTCCTCTACAAATATTTTACTTCCCACATATTATGGTGATTAGATTCGTAGCCATTGCATAATTAATGTCTCTGATCCAAAAGGATAATAAAATTTCTCTTGTCGCCCCAAGAAGGTCAAATGGTTATAGTATGGACTAGTCCCCTGGGTCAAGTTCCCAAGGTATCAGAAAGTCCCCTGAAATTTACATTTCAAAGAGAAAAGTGTCCCAAGACTTTAAAAATATCTGTAGGTCATAAAAACTGGAGGAGAGATTATTTGCCGAGGGGTTCTGGCCAAGATGGAGGCATAGGTAGAAACCCTTCACTTCCTTGAACAACCAAAAGGAGAATAACAACCAATCTAAAATCAATAAACAACCAGGAGTGGAAGAAAATCAAACTGCATGGAACTCTGACAACCAAGGAATTAAAAAAAAAAACAAACAGTCAAACAGACCAACCAGACTGGTAAGACAGGTGGACAGACAGAACTCTTGGCAAGGCAGTGGACCGTGCAGACAGGGCTGGCTGAATGGGAAACTGAGACTCAAGCTGACTACGGACTACGGTGAGGTTGCCATGGTGGGAGAAACTCCCAATCCCATGCAAGAGTTCGTTGGAAAGTGGGCTAGAGCTGAGCAGGCAAGCTTCATTGTTCCCTCTCTGGCCCCTCCCCACAGGCAGCCCCCCAGAGCAGCAAGGGAGGTTGCCCTGCCTGGGTGAATATGTAAGGCTCCGCTACCTTACAACTTATCAGGTGCACCAAGACAAAGAACTAGGGCCCAAACAAAAGAACAGAGCAAAAGTCCAGAAAGAGAGCTAAAGATGAGGAAATAGCCAACTGATCTGATGGAGAATTTAAATGCTCACAGAACTGATCAAGCTTGGTCAAAAAATGAAAGAACAAATGAAGAATACCCAAAGTAAAATAAAGCAACATAATCAGGGAACCAACAGTGACAAGAAGGAAACCAGAACTCAAATCAACAATTTGGAACAAAAGAAAGAAATCCAACCAGAACAGAATGAAGAAACAGAATCCAAAAAATGAAGAGAAGCTGAGGAACCACTGGGACAACTTTAAACATTCCAATATCTAAAGCATAGGGGTACCAGAAGGAGAAGAATGACAGCAAGAAATTGAAAACTTATTTGAATAAATAATGAAGGAGAACTTCCCCAGTCTGACAAAGGAAACAGACTTCCAGGAAGTCCAGGAAGCTCAGAGTCCCAAAGAAGTCAAACCCAAGGAAGCACACACCAAGGCATATCATAATTACATTAGCCAGAATTAAAGATAAGGAGAGAATCTTGAAAACAGCAAGAGAAAAGGAGACACTTACCTACAAAGGAGTTCCCATAAGACTATCAGCTTATTTCTCAAAAGAAACCTTGAAGGTAAGAAGGGACTGGAAAGAAGTATTCCAAGTCATGAAAGGCAAGGACCTACATCCACGATGACTCTATCCAGCAAAGCTATCATTTAGAATGGAAGGGCAAATAAAGTGCTTCCCAGATAAGGTCAAGTTTAAGGGAGTTCATCATCACCAAGTCCTTATTATATGAAATGTTAAAGGGATTTATCTAAGAAATTGAAGAAGATCAAAAAATCTGAACAGTAAAATGACAATAAACTCACAACTATAAACAAATGAATGTAAAAAAAACAATGAAAACAAAAACTAAGCAAACAACTAGAACAGGAACAGAATCAGAGAAATGGACATCGCATGGAAAGTTTTCAGTGAGAAGGGAGGAATGGGGGAGAAAGGCACAGGGAAAAAGAACCATAATTGGGAGGTATAAAATAGATGGGGAGAGGTCAAAAATGGTATAGGAAACAGAGAACTCAACGAACTTATATGTATAACCCATGGACATGAACTAAGCTGGGGGGAATACTGGAGGGTTAGGGGGGTACAGGGCAGAGGGGCAATTAAGGGGGAAAAATTGTGAAAACTGTAATAGCATAATCAATAAAATGCACTTTAAAAAACTGGAGGAGATGCTGGAACTTAATCTGGGCCCTGGGGGAAGATCCTGCCTACCTCTTTCACATTTAAGGAGCCGTGTGATTAAAGACCCACCCAGATTACTAAAGATAATCTCACTACCTCAGGACCTTTAACTTAATCACGTCCCCAGACTTTTTTTTGCCACCTAAAGTAACATACAGGTTCTAAGGATTAGGACATGGATATCTTTGGTGGGGGCAGCAGCTATTATTCAACCTACCACACTCTGTAAGGAAATGATAAACACTAAATTTAAAGAGTGATTACATCTGAAGGAGGGAAGAGAATGCCTTTGGGAGGCTTTAACTGTGTTAATTAAGATTTACTTCTTAAAGTAGGTGGTGATTACACTTGTCCATTATAATATGTTTCTTTGCAGGCCTTAAATATTTTATTTTAATAACCTCACTTTTGAATAAACTAAGAATAAATTCAATTATGTTGAAAGATTGGTACACTGAAAACTACAAAGCAGTACTGACAGAAATTAAAGAAGACCTATAAACAGATATACCATGTCCATGCACTGGAAGATATAAAAACAATTAAAAAGGGAGAACTGATCAGAATTTGAAATATGTCTATGAATAAATAAATATACACCAAACAAACATGACACCAGAGAGTTTTACAGGAGTATTATCCCAATTTTCCAAGGAATAGATAATACTAACAAGAAAAATATTAAGATGTCAATACCACCCAAAATGATCCACAGATTCAATGTAATCCCTATTAAGATTTCAATGCTTTTTTTTTTTTTCAGAAATTAAGAAGTCAATCCTCAAATTCACATGGAATTACTAGGGGGCCCAAATAGCAAAAACAATTTGAAAAAGGAGAACAAAGTTAGAGGACTCACAATTCCCAATCTTAAAACTTACTACCAAGCTACAGTAATCAAAACAGCATGAGTTTGGCATAGGGACAAATAAATAGACAAATATGGTAGAATTGAGAATCCAGAAATAAATCTGTACATCTATGGTCAACTGTTTTTTTGACAAGGATGCCAAGACTGTTCAATGTGCAAGAACAGTCTTTCCACAAATGGTACTGGAACAACTAGGTATCCTAATTCAAAACAATGGATTTGGACCCCTACCTCACACCACAAAGTTAATCCAAAATGGATCAACAACCTAAATATAAGAGCTAAAAACCATAAAACTCTTAAAAGAAACTTAGGGTAAGTCTTCATGACCTTGGGTTTGGCAACAGATTCTTAGATATGACACCAAAAGCGCAAGCAACAAATGAAAAAATTAGACTTCATCAAAATTAAAACTTTTGTGCATCAAAGATTTTTATCAAAAAAGTAAAAACTTCACCTTTTGTTGATATGTACTACAAAGGGGAAAAATATGCCACTAATTAAGTCAGTCATTGAAATCGCTAAGAAATATTGGAAACGTATGAGAGTAGATCAGATGGTCTGAAAACTGTACTTGCAGTCTTTGTCTAGTATTTTTAAGAGAGAGGAAGTACTGTGACAGGACCTACACCCAGAGAGGTAAAAGCCACCTAGAAAAGAAGTTGCAGCACAGAACTGCAGTAGAAGCATAGGGTCAAAATTTTGAGAGTGTAAGAGATATAAGAAAAAATGACTTAGGCAAATGAGTGGCCTAAGAACAACTTAGAGAAAAAGGGAGGCAGGAACCAGCCCTTAAGGGCTTCAAACTAATATAACTAATTAAGACTAATGTGAATGATTAAGAGAGTACCTCTGAGTACTATTCCAACACAGAGGAAGTAGACAGGAGGAAAACTGGGAGAACAGCTGCTCTGGGTGGACTGAGGCTTTTTTTTCTGGGCCTTTATTCCAGAATCACCACTAGTCCTTAGAATGCTACTACCTTGGTTTCCGAAGGCTGGGGTAACAAATTACCGCAAAATGGTGGCTTAAAATAACAGAAAAGTTTCTCTCACAGTTCTGAAGTCTTGAAGTATGAGATCACAGTTTTGGCTGGGCCATCCTCCTTCTAAAGGCTCTAGAACAGTATCCTTCTGGTCTCTTCCTAGGTTTTGGTGGTTGCTGGCATTCCTTTGCTTGTAGCTACTTCGTTCCAATCTTTGTCATCATGTGGCCTTCATTCCTACTGTGTGTGCCTGAATATCCCTGCCCTTTCTCTTATAAAAACATCAGTCATTGGATTTAGGACCCACCCTAATCCAGGATGACCCCATTTTAGCTAATTGCATCTGCAAATATTTTTTTTCCAAATAAGGTCACATTCTGTGGTTCTGGTTGGACACAAATTTGGGGGAGATACTATTCAACCCAATATAGCTACCAAACTCCTCCGAGTTTGTTTTATCAGCAAAATGAGGCTCTCTCCTCATATCCTCCTTGAGGATAATCTCTCAAGGCCTCTTCCATACCTAAAAGTTTGTAATTACTATTGTGATTCATGGTCAGTTAAAATTAGACTCCTGATTGCATTGTCATTGTGTAATTATTCATGTTAACTTTAAAGGGTTTACTTTTCCATATCATGTGATTAAATGATTTTGAGCTATAAATCGTAACAGGATATTATTTATAACCAATAATCAAGTCTATTTCTAACTGGATCCTCCCCATTATGTAGATGCTAGATTCTTACATAAGTGGAGACAGACTTTTATCTGGAAGGTATACTTGAATTCTTGTCTACATAGTAGAAAAAACAGGAGCTATTAGGAAAAGAGCTACTAGTTCATTTAACACTTATTATTAAGTACCTATTTTATGACAATCATACCTTACTAATTCTATAGAATATTGCCCAGAAATATTTAAAAGTCAAGTGTCCCACATCTCAATGTAGAATAGAATTTGCAAAGAATTTAAATGTAATTACCATGAACCTCACTTTCTCTTAGGGAGTTATGCCATGGTACTATAATATATTGAGAATTGTTAAATGTTAAATGCATTTATGCTTGGAAAGACCAGAAAATAATTCCACAAGAAACCTGGGCTGTTGCTAACATGGAAACCTGGGCTGATGAGTGGATTTTAAATTCAGTTTTATAGATAATTACTATATGGTTATTCTTATGGACTAGACATCCTAACCCCCAAAACTGAAAAAAATATAACACAGAAGAAAAAAAAAAGAAGCTTTATGAAAACTGTATGACAGTGAAATTGTATGTAAGTATAAAGTATGAGGCTATTCAATCCTCATACTCAATACATATCAATTCTTGCTGTGTGCCAGGGGAATTTGGATCTTTAAAAGGAAAAATATCTAGGGATCCATGAACAACTAATGAGGTGAATAAGGGGAATGAAAGCCCATGTCATGAGAGAAATGAAGGGATGTAACAAAGAGGACAAAAGATGAGATAGGAACCTTGCTCCCCTAATAGGGAGAAAACAAAGAAAAGGATTCACAAGTGCAAGGAAGCCTGCTCTGCCTCTAAGTTGTTGAGATGAGTCCTGGTGGAACATGACCCCAGTTAAGGAACATGAGGGTAGCTGCGAGAAGAGTCTCCCTAGAGTCTGAGACTTGTCAAGCCTCCTGTCCATTCTTTGCACCTCCTCATGGGGCAATGAATGACCCTCTTGGAAGGGACCAGGGATGGTTCTTGGGATGGGGAGAATGTGAAATGTTGACAATAAACTGACGCACTGAGAGCACAGCAAATATTTTCATCTTGACCTCAAATGACAGAACGAGGATCCCAGGGAGGAAATCAACAGCAGACAGATTTCAGCTTTATCTAAGACAAGACCACTAGGCTAGACCCTTCTAGCACAAAGACTCTATGATTTTAAGATTTTATAACTTTCTGCTCTCTAAAACAAGCAAGTTCCAAAAGAAACAAATTTACAATGTTCATGGTGAGAACTAAATATATCCCCTACCCCCCTGTGATGTTAGATTGGTGTTGGGGTATCAGCACATGTGTTGATAATGGAGAAGGATCTCGACACAAGGAGAAGCACCAAGAGCTGAAATAGAGGGGGCTGACTGGGAAGGGTTCCTGTTCACTGACAATGGTAGAGCATTGGGTGTGTTACTGAGGCCATAGTGACTTGGGGTGGAGAAGGCTGTTGGAAGAGATGAACTTTGAATTCCATCTAAAACAAAGATTCTACAATTCTGAGATTTTGTAATTCTTTGCTCTCCAAGATGAGCTAGCTCTCAAAGAAAGTAACTTTGTGAGAACCAAATCTATTATCCAGCAATAACAGCAGAGCCTACTTACTTGTAAAATTGCCTGAATAGTAATGTTTCATGTGGGCATTCTCACAGTAAGCACAATGGAAATCAAACAAAAATAAATCAAGGCACTATTGGCTCTGGAGGGAAAAAAAGTTATGGTATAAATATTCTAAAATACACAAAAGTTTTACATCACAGAATTGTGGGACCTAATGCACCATCAAATGACAATGGCAATTCTTCCTTAGCAACCATGTAACATTTAGTTTTTAAAATACAATGTTAAAGTTGCTGGTCAAGTTGAAAAAGGAGTTTCCATCAGGTCAAGACATGTATATCCTCACAAGGCTTGTGAAATAAGAAAAAGGAGAAATGAGAAAAAACATTCCTGTGAAAGTCTGACTTCCGTTAAGTTGAATTAGGTACCAATGTCTAGCAAGGTGAGTCTGTTAGTGAGTTCTGTAACCAAGAGACTATCCCTCAAAGGTGGAGACACAAAAAAGATCCTTTCTCTTGATGGAAATTAAAATATAATAAAAAACTAAAAGTTCAGTTTTGGTCCATTATACATAATGTGCCAAGCCTTCAGATAGGCCTGATTCACTGCCCAGGAACAAAAAACTGATAGAAGGATGGGACAACCTGATTTCCTTCCTTTATATAAAGCCGGTAGGTGGGACTAGCAAAGCAGGCATCTGTGTGGAATGCAAGTGATAGACTCTCCCAGAGGAGGGTGTTAGAGCCCAAACTAAGTAAAGAGAATGCCCACTTAGATGGCTGCTCTGTGCAGATGTCCAAGCTTCAGTGGGTGAAGCTGGCATCCAAATGATATGGGGGATGAGGGTGGAGGGGTATGGAGGGGCATAATGTGGAATGTGGAAGCCCCAACAGTGTGAGGAGGCTGGTCTGGCACAGAGCTTAGAGCATAAGTGCACAGGAAAGTGGTCTAGTCAAGAAGTGGGGACACCAGGGGAGATAAAGCAGGTGGAGTTTAGTGGCGTGAGCAACATGACTACTCGTGAGATAAGAGACTGGCCTCTGTGGAATGTCAGAGCCAGAGTGCCTAAGGTGAGCATCTTTACAGAAAAGGGGGCCATGACAATGGGAAATTTGCATATATGGGGAGATGATGGATAGAACAAAACTGATTTAAAATATTAGGAAATTGGGAATGTGATTTCTCACTCTATGAGAAGGTAGTTACAGGTATGGAAACAAAAAAAGTGAAATGAACCCTGTGGTATTAGATTGGAATTGGAGTATTTGTGAGAAACCATAGTTTCATATTATATAACTAGATAAATAGGTGAGGCTAGGCATGGGAACCCCTCTGCCCTTGAAGTTCATGAAAAGTGGATCCCTGAACCAAATCAAGGTTTTGCTAGCAAGAAAGAGGGGAGGGATTAACTATTAAGTAATGAACACCTTGCCACTGCCCAATATATTATCAAAGTAGGGAGCAAATGTCCTGGATTCCAGGACAGAACTCACATCAATATTTGCTTAATATCTTGCTTTCACCGACTTTGATTTCATGGGCCATACCCACTAAGCCATATTATTTCTACATTACTAACTCTAGACCAGGGGTCAGCAAACTTCTTCTGAAAAGAGCCAGATAGTAAATATTTTATACTTTGTGTACAAAGAGGCAATGTCATCAACTCTTTAAGCAAATGGTTCACAAAATAGTGAATAATCATTTTTGACATTTTTTTACATTTTACATCCGAAAATGTAAGAACTGTTCTTAGTTTAAGGTCCATACAAAAACAGGAGGGGGCCTAATTTGTCCCACAGTTCAAAGTTTGCCAGTCCTGCTATAGATCACCCTGATCCCCAGCACACCCATGATAGCATGGTGGTTCTTATGGGACTTAACCTTCTAGATCAATGGCATCAGCAAGATCTCTTGAGGCAAGCCAAACTGTTAACCTACTAGTTTCTTGTTATTTCTGTCTTGACAGCCACCCATGCTTTAAAATGCTCATTTCATCAAAACCAATAGAGCCAAATTCAGAGACAAGAAATGAGAATTCCCCAAAGATCCTTTTGGCAATACCACATTGGCACCAAAAGAACTAATTTTCAAAATTCTCAGAGATTAAAAATAGAGTTCTGTTAGAATTTGAATGTATGTAAACATTCACTGGAAGCAACCTAAGTGCCCATCAGTAAATGAGCAGATAAAAAAATTGTAGTACATTTACACAGTGGAATACTATGCAGCAAAAAGAAAGGAGGAGCTCCTACCCTTTGTGACAGCATGTATGGGACTGGAGAGCTAAGGGAAATAAGCCAAGTGGTGAAAGACAAATACCATATGATCTCTCCTATAAGTGGCACCTAATGCACAAAACAAATAAGCAAGCAAAATATAACCACAGGCATTGAAAGGAAGAACAAACTGACAGTAACCAAAGGGAAGGAGGGAGAGCAATAATGGGGAGAGAAAGGAGAAGGGCCTTCAAGGAACATGTGTAAAGGACACAAGGACAAAGCCAAAGGGGGTAGGATAGGTTCAAGGCTGGGAGGCGGGAATGGGTGGGATGGGAGGGTCTGGTGGGGGAAAATGGAGATAACTGTACTTGAACAACAACAAAAAATATATAAAAATAAATAAACATTCATTAGTAATTTAGGTCACTGTTAGGCAGCTTGGACATAAGTATTTTAAATGTCAGAGTAAACCTCTCAGGGCCATTCCACAATTGACCATCCACAGTGGAAGTGTTTAATATTGGTTTAGTCATGTTTAGCATTGGTACATTCATCACAAATAATATTGCTAACATCAACTCTATCTCCATTATACAAATCAGAAAACTGAAGATCAGAAAGATTAAATTATACTCTACATATCACACAGTGTATTCATAAACCCAGACATCTACAATAAAATACCATAGACTGGGTTTCTTAAACATCATATATTTGTTGCCCACAGTTCTGGAGGCTGAAAAGTTTAATATCAATGTACTGGCAGATTTGGTTCTTATTAAGGGTTCTTTTTCTGGCTTGCAGAAAACTATCTTTTTACTGTGTCTTCACATGACACAGAGAGAAAACTTTCGTATTCATCTATTCTTCTGAGGGCACTAATCCCGTATGGAGCTTCACCTTCAAGACCCCATTGCCTAACACCATCTCATTGGGTTTTCAATGAGATGGTTTCAACATATAAATTTTGTGGGGGCACAAACATTCATTCCATAACACATAGTTATGCAGAGCTTGGATTCACACTCTGGTTTTCTACATTTAGGATTTGTTTTCCTCCACAGTTTCCACAGAAACTTTACCCTACTGTAGAAGGACACATTGCTCCTACTTGACTCCTATCCTGCCTAGAATAGAAGGAGTTTATTTATTTATGAAAAACTTTTTGGTATAGAATTCAGTTTTCAGCATATGAACTCCATTTTGGACATTTTTCCCAAATGCTCATAATTTTTAGACATTTTCCAATCATAAACTACTTGACAAGTAATGATGATTTCCTTCACTTTTGCAGACAAATTCTCCTAACAAATATTCTGTTAAAATTCTGCAAACACCTATTTACTTGAAGGCAAAATATGTTCAAAAGTAAACCTCAGTTGTTTAATGAAGTCATTCTCTTCACCCAAAATCTAAATGAGACCTCAACCAGTGAAAAATTCCCTGTTCTGTGTTTAAACAAATCATTCCTTTTTATACAACATCTAATGTCAAAAAATATAACAACACTTTCATTTCCAAACACTTAGAGAGAAATTTAACCACATCCCATTTAAATAGAATTCCAAAGAGTAAAATGCTTAGCAATTGAATGGTCTGTGTCCATGTCTAAATTGCATGTTCCATTTAAACAATCTTCACAAATTTTAAATATTGATATAACACATGGACTATTAACAATTATCTTGTTCTGCCTACCCAATGTAAAATGTTCTATAGACAATAATTTCATTTTAATGTCATATTTGTGATGCATAGAATGGGTAGATATTCTAAAATTTACCTAATGTGAGCTTCTTCTCATGTATATAGAATCTTAAGAAAAAAATAATTGCTGTCCAACTGTTTTACTAGGTATTTTTCTTCTATCTCTCCCTGATTTATATTTATTCTCAAAGAAAACATATATCACCTAGAATATAATATTTTAAAAAACATTATACTATGTTTCCCAAATGGCATTAAAAGTCAAATATTGTTTTGGATGTAAAGTTGTTTATGCATCTGATTCATGGTGGTTATAGTCCAGCATTTAAGCATTGGACCCTAGAAACATGTAGACCAATATTTCCATAAGTATTATTTAGTATATTTAAAAATAATGGTGTTGGGAGATCTGGAGAGCTACATGCAAGAAATGAAACTCAATCACCAACTTACACCATACACAAAAATAAATTCAAGATGGATAAAAGACTTAAATATAAGTCATGACACCATAAAAGCCCTGGAGGGGAACATAGGCAGGAAAATCTCAGATATCCACATGGCAATGTTTTCACTGATATGTCCCCTAGAGCAAGGGGCATAAAGGAAAGAATAAACAAATGGGACTTCATCAAAATAAAAAGCTTCTGAATGGCTAAAGAAAATAGCATTAAAATGAAAAGAGAACCAACTGTATGGAAAAACATACTTGTAAATGATACCTTGGACAAAAGTTTGATCTCCAAAATATATAAAGAACTCACATAGCCCTGGCTGGCATAGCTCAGTGGATTGAGCACGGGCTGGGAACCAAAGTGTCCCAGGTTCGATTCCCAGACAGGGTACATTCCTGGGTTGCAGGCCATAACCCTCAGCAACCGCACATTGATGTTTCTCTCTCTCTCTCTCTCTCTCTCTATCTCCCTCCCTTCCCTCTCTAAAAAATAAATAAATAAATAAAATCTTTAAAAAAAAAAAAGAACTCACATGACTCCACTCCAAGAAAACAAACAATCCAATTAAAAAATGGGCAATGGACCTGAACAGACACTTTTCCAAGAAGGACATACAGAAGGCACAGAGACATATGAAAAGATGCTCAGCATCACTAGCCATCAGAAAGATGCAAATTAAAACCACAATGAGATACCACTTCACACCAGTCAGAATGACCATCATAAACAAACAAATCAACAAACAACAAATGTTGGAGAGGATGCAGAGAAAAGGGAACCCTAGTGCACTGTTGGTGGGAATGTGGACTGGTACAGCCACTGTGGAAAACAGTATGGAATTATCTCAGGAAATTAAAAATGGAACTGCCTTTTGACCCAGAAATACCACTGTTGGGATTATACCCTAAGAATCCTGAAACACCAATTCAAAAGAATCTATGCACCCCAATGTTCATAGCAGGACAATTTACAATAGTCAAATGCTGGAAGCAGCCTAAGTGCCCATCAGTAAATGAGTGGATCAAAAAACTGTGGTACATTTACACAATGGAATACTATACAGCAGAAAGAAAGAAGGAGCTCCTGCCCTTTGCAACAGTATGAAAGGAACTGGAAAGCATTATGCTAAGTGACATAGCCAGGCAGTGAAAGACAAATACCATATGATCTCACCTGTAAGTGGAATCCAAACAACAAAAAACAAACATGCAAACAAAATATAACCAGAGACACTGAAATAAAGAACAAGCTGACAGTAACCAGAGATGATAGGGGAAGGGCCATCAAGGAACATGTACAACAGACACATGGACAAAGCCAAAGAGAGTAGGTTTGAGGGCGAGAGGCAGGGATGGGTGGGGTGGGGGACACGATGAGGTGAAAATGGAGACAACTGTACTTGAACAACAATAGAAGAAAAAAGGAAATGATTATGTAGTCAGATAAGTTTGGGATATCCTGATCAACACAAAGTAAAACATTATGAAACATTTAAACATCTAGAGAAAGAAATAACAAGCATCTATGAATTAAATTTAACAAATGTTACCCTTTTAGAAACTAAAGTCAAGAACTTTTTCTTTAGGGCTTTATTTTATCCCTAGGGAGACAGTGACATTAACCATTTACTGAGACCATGTTTTAGTTTTAGCTTTTGTTTTGTTTTTAATGAAAAGTCCCCATTCTCCCAGTTTCTAAAATGCCACATTACCCATCCTGGTTTTTCTCTGATTACCTATTCCTTGTACTCTTCTCTCTCCATGTGTGCTTGTATTAGTCCAAAGAAACAGAACCAAAAAGAGGTATGTGGACATAGATTTATAAATTTATAGGTATTTACTATATGTTATTTATTTGTTTGTTTGTTTTTTACTATAAGAAGTTGACTCCCCCAATTATTGAGGCTGAGAAGTCCAAGACCTGCAGCCAGTAAGCTGGAAAGCCAAGAGAGCCAATAGTGTTGTTCCTGGGTGAGTCTCAGGGCAAGAGAACCAGGAAAGACAATGGTATCAATTCCAGGCTAATTCCAGTCAGAAGGCAGGTGAACATTAGATGACTCAGCTCAAAGGTAGTCAGGTAGAGAGGGAATTCTTTCTCACTCAGCCTTTTATTCTTTTGGGGCCTTTAGTGAACTGGATGATGCCTATCTGTTAAGGATAGCCATCTGCTTACTCAGTCTACTGATTCAAAAGTTAATCTCACCCAAAAACATCATCACAAACACAACCAGAAATAATGCTTAATGAAATACCTGGGCACCTGATGGACCATTCCAGTTGAAACATAAATTTAATTTTGCAGTGTCCAGTAGCATGCCTGCTTTTCTCACATCATGGGTATTCCCCAAAACTCACTCTTTGGCACCAGCAAATTTTTAAAAAATCCCTCCTTTAAAGAATATGTTCATTCTTAGGGCTTATGTAATATTTTATTTGTTACAACTACTTAATCAAAAAATATTTTGAGCCCTGACTGGCGTAGCTCAGTGGATCGAGCAAGGGCTGCGAACCAAGGCATCGCAGGTTTGATTCCCAGTCAGGGCACATGCCTGGGTTGCAAGCCATGGCCCCCAGCAACCGCACATTGATGTTTCTCTCTCTCTCTCTTTCTTCCTCCCTTCCCTCTCTAAAAATAAATAAATAAAATCTTTAAAAAAATTTTTTGAAAAGAATTTTAAATTTTATTTTTTCACTACAGTTTACATTCAATATTATTTTGTATTAGTTTCAAGTGTACAGCATAATGGTTACACAATCACATACTTCACAAAGTGTTCCCCTTGATATTTCTAGTATCAACTGGCACCATGTGTAGTTTTCACAATATCATTGACTACTCTCCCTATGCTGTACATTACATCCCCACAACTATTCTGTAACTGCCACTTTGTATTTCTTAATCCCTCTACCTTTTTCAACTCCTCCCCACTGGCAACCATCAGTCTATTCTCTGTTTCTATGAATCTGTTTCTATTTTGTTTGTTTTTTTTATATTGCTCTTCAGATTCCACATGTAAGTGAAATTGCATGGTATTTGTCTTTCTCTGACTGGTTTATTTCATTTAATGTAATACCCTCTACCTCTATCCATGCTGTCATCAGTGGTAATATTTCATTCCTTTTAATGGCCAAGTAATAATTCCATTGTATATATGTACCTGTGCTTTTTTTATCCATTTGTCAACTCATGGGCATTTGGGTTGCTTCCATAGCTTGGCTATTGTAAATAATGATTCAGTTAATATTTGGGTGTATATATTCTTTCTTTTTTCTTTTTTTAAAGAAATCTCTTATTTTTAATATATTTTATTGAGTATGCTATTACAGTTGTTCCAATTTCCCCTCTTGCCCCCCACCACCTGGTAACCCCAACTCCCTCCAACAACCCTCCCCCTGCCACACTTAGTTCATGTCCATGGATCATGCATATAATTTCTTTGGCTACTCCATTTCTGATTCATTCTTAACATTCCCCTGTCTATTCTGTACCTACCATTTTGTACTTCTTAATCATTGCACCTTTTCCCCCATTTTACTCTTTCTCCTTTGATATTGAAGTACCCACTGAGTTCCTTGAGTATCCTAATAACATGTGTTTTGAACTCTACATCTGATAGATTGCTTATCACCATGTTGTTTAGGTTTTTTTTTTCTGGAGTTTTGATCTGTTCTCTCATATGGTCCATGCTTCTTTGTTTCCTCATTTGGGAAGCCTCCCTGTGCTTGTTTCTATGTGTTGGTAGAGCTGCTTTGATTCCCTGTCTTAGTAGTATTGGACTATGGCCTATTGGAGAAAAGTGCACCCATGAGTTGGATAGTGTGAAAACTGCGGTAATCACATGAGTGGAGTGACCTCAATGAACCAGGTTGATAGAGTCTCTGATATGGTGTTGCTGCTCTGTGGCTCTGTGTGGGGAAGGACTCAGAAAAAAGGACATGGCCACTACCTGGCCTCTGGACCTTTGTCAAGAAGGAAACTGTCCCCTGGCACTCACTCTGATGCCAGACACTTCAGTTTCTCCACATATGCTCTGGTGCCCTTCCATCTGCTTCCCTGGTGCTAGAGCCCAGAAGGAGAGAGTCTGCTTAAGTCCTAACTCCACTGCAGGCCCTTAAAGAGGAGATGCCTCAGTACCCACAGTTTCTTCCACCACCCCAAGTCCCACTGGTTTTTACAGCCAGAAGTTACAGAGACTTATCTTTCTGGCACTGGAACCCTGGGCTGGGTGGTCTAATGGGGGCTGGGATCCCTTGCTTCCAAGTATGCCTCCCAATTTTTTTCTACCACATGTTGGTGTGGTACAACCTGTTCTACATCTCTGCATCTCCACACCTCCTACCCATTTAGATGAATGTGGCTTCTTTAATTCCCTGGTTGATAGACTTACATACAGCTCAATTTTCTGACAATTCTGGGTGATAGTTGTTTGGTAGTTTAGTTGTAATTTTTGCTGTGGTTGTACAAGGAGGCAAGCTGTGTTTTCTTACACCTCATCTTAACAGTAGTAGGGGTGCATATATTATTTTGAATTAGTATTTTGGTTTTCTTCATATATATATATGTATATATGGTATACACACACACACACACACACACACACACACATATATACACATATATATGTATATGGTATATATATATCCAGAAGTAGAATTGCTGTCTCATAAGGCAGTTACATTTTTATATCTTTAGGAAACTCCATTCAGTTTTCCATAGAGACTGCACCCATCTGCATTCCTACCAACAGTGAACAATTGTTCACTTCTCTCCACATTCTTGACAACACTTGTTTGATTTTTTGATGATAGCCATTCTGACAGGTGTGAGGTGATATCTCATTGTGGTTTTAATTTGCATTTCTCTGATCATTAGTGATGTTGAGCATCTTTTTATATAATCATGTTCCTTGTTTTTTTCTTTCTTCTTAAAACAACTCCTTTAACATTTCTTGTAATACTGGTTTGGTGATAATGAACTCCTTTAGCTTTTACTTGTCTGGGAAGCTCTTTATTTCTTCTTCAATTTTTAAAAAGATTTTATTTATATATTTTTAGTGAAAGGGAAAGGGAGGAAGAAAGACTGGGAGAGAAACACTGACGTGAGAGAGAAACATTGATTGATTGCCTCTTGAATGTGCCCCAGCTGGGGACCAAACCCACAACCCAGGCCTGTGCTCTGACCAGGAATCAAACCAGCAACCTTTTGCTTTGCAGGACAACGCTCAACCAACTGAGCCACACCAGTCAGCGCTCTCCCTCAATTTTAAATAATAGCCTTGCTGGGTAGAGTAGTCTTGGTTCTATGTCATTGCTTTTGATCACTTTAAATATTTTGTTCCCATCCTCTCCAGCCTGAAATATTTCTGTTGTAAAATAAGCTGACAGTCTTATGGAGGCTCCCTTGCAAGTAACTGTTTTTCTTATTCTGCTTTTAAGATCCTCTCTTTTTCTTTAACCTTTTCCATGTTAATTATGATAAGTCTTGGTGTCAGCCTGTTGGGGTTCACCTTGTTTGGGACTCTCTGCATGTCCTGGACTTGTGTGTCTTTTTCTTTCCTCAGATTACACAAGGTTTCAGCCATTTCTTCAAATAGGTTCTCAATTCCTTGCATTCTCTCTTCTCCTTATGATACCCTATGATGCAGATGTTGTTATGCTTTATGTTGTCCCAGAGGTCCCTTAAACTATTCTCATTTTTTAAATTATTTTTTCCTTTTTGCTGTTCTGATTTGGTGTTTTCTGCTATGTTGTCTTCCAAATCACTGATTCTATTCTGTTCTTCATCTAGCCAGCTGTCAGTTCCTTCTAGTGTATTCTTTATTTCAGATATTGTATTGTGACTGGTTCTTTTTATGGTTTCTATGTCCTTTTTTGTGTTTACTTTCTCTTTAAGTTCTCACTGTGTTTAGCCATTTTTCCCTAAGTTCCTTGAGCATTCTTATAATATTTTTTTGAACTCTGTCTCTAGCAGATTGATTGCCTCCATTTCATTTGGTTCTTTTTCTAGGGATTTCTCCTTCTCTTTCTTTTGGGACATGATTTTTTTCTTTCCACTTTGGCTGCCTGTTTGTATTTGATTCTGTGTTTAAGTAGAACTGATATATCTACCAGTCTTGATATGGTGGCCTACTATAGTAGGTATCCTGTGGACCCTGTGGTGCTATCTCCCTGATCATCTGAGCTGGGTACTCCAGGAATGTCCTTTGCATGGATTATGTGAGCCCTCCTGTTGGAGTTGAGTATTGATTTCTGTTGGCCTGTCTGTGGTTTGTGTTGGCCCTTTTGCTGGTTCACTCTGAGCATTGACCCTGACCACAGTGAATGAGCTGCTATGTGGGGGTTGATGCCACAAAGCAGAATTCAACCCAGCAGGATCTGGTGTCTGCTGATATCTCCCATGAGTGTGCCACTCATGGAGCTAATTGGGTCATGTTCTAAATCCCACCAACAGGTGTGTTGGTTCTGGGGCCTCTTGGGAGGGACTCCAGTGCAAGTCAGTGTCAGGCACTGTCAGTGACTGGACCGGGCTACCTATTTGGAGCTAGAAAGCAATTCACAGATTTCAGCTGCCTCTGCTGGGCCCTGGTGTGCATGGGAGAGGCCAAGCTACATACCAAAGCTGGTTTCCATGAGCATTGAACATAGGGGTGAATCAGCAGAAGGCCCAAGGCAACTCCTTGTTAAGCTCAGTCCCTGAAAGAGCCTCTGCTGGTATATGAGTTACATGAGGTAAATTCTCAGAGAGTCACCAGGTAGAGGGGAGTGGTATTCTCCAGACTGATACATATTCAAACTCAGTGCCACTGCTGGGTCTGAGACAACTCAGCAAATGTCTCAGGGTACACCACAGCCAGCTGCCACCTGCCAGATGCCTGTAGACCTTTGTGATAAGGTATGGTCTCATGGAGTCATCAGGGTGAGGCCAGCAAAATTCATTAGGCCCTAACAGACCAAGATTTGGCAGTTATAAGGGAAAGATTTTCACAGGAATGGTAGTGCTAATCAGGCCTTCAATAAAAAATGGCCCCTGCCCTAGATCTACATAACTCAGTCTCTTCCTAAGTCTGCCCAGACCTCCTCAAGAGTATTCCAAGAGATTCTGCACCATGAGCCCAGGCTGGCCAGAGCCTGAAAACTTTGCAGAGTACAAACTCAGTAGGGTGGGGTACCTCCTATGGGGGATGGCAGCTCTTCTCTAACATATGATGGGGAAGGAAAATGGTCCCTGCTCCTAGGCCACACAACTCATCTCTGATACCATCTTGAGTTTGCCCTCAAGAGCCCTCCAAGAAACTACACCACAGACCCAGGCAGCTGACTCCTCCACATGGTGTGAGCTTAGTAGGGTGTGCTGACAGTCAGGAGGGTGAGGCTAGTGCATTTCTACAGGCTGATACAGTATGGAGTGGAGCACTCAATTTAGGAAAGATGGCATCTGTGGGCCTTGAAGGAAAGGGACTCAGCACAGGGACCCTGGCAGCTATCCATTACCTGTCTCCAGAACCACACAACCCAGTCTCTCTTTTCACAACTCCAGTCCTTTCCAATCAGCCCTTCCTCTGCTAGAGCCCAGGGTGAGTGGCCATAAACAATATTTTGTGCGCTGGTCCTTTAAGAGGGCACCTAGGATTCTAGCAGACTCCCATCTCTCCCTGGCATATAAAATCTCCACTGATTTTTACAGCCACATATTATGTAAGCTTCTCTTCTGGCTCTGGTGCTCTGAGCTGGGGAGACTGGCGCTCAATTGAGAACCCGCACTTCTCAGGGGGGATCTTTGCAGCTGAGATATCCATCCAGATTCTCAAGCACCAGACAGTGTGGTGCCAGTACATTTTTTTAAGATTTTATTTATTTATTTTTAGGACTTCCGGCAAGATGGAGAAATAGGTGGACGCACCGTACCTCCTCGTACAACCAAGATTAGAAAACCAATAATTTACAACAATAATTTACTATCAGAATAACACCCAGATCCAGCAGAGGATTTATCTGAATGGAAGTCGGGCAGCCAAGAAGTTGAAGTAGACGCGTTCATCCGGACTGGTAGGAGAAGACGAGCCGGGCGGGCACGGGGCTGGCTCGGGTCGGCGGAGCACGGAGGTCGGGGGAAGGTTTGGCGCGAAATCGGCGCAAAAGCCATCCAGGGCGCAAGACGGCAGCGGTGATCCCTGAGTACGCAAGCTGCAGCTGGCAGACCCAGAGGGGTAGCGATTGTGGACCAGGGCAGAACTCGCGGCCCAGAAGCCCAGGCAAGGGTCTGAGTCCAGGGGAACGGAACTACCCCCATTGT
Source organism: Phyllostomus discolor (assembly GCF_004126475.2). Lineage (NCBI taxonomy): Eukaryota > Metazoa > Chordata > Mammalia > Chiroptera > Phyllostomidae > Phyllostomus > Phyllostomus discolor. The sequence goes on from NC_040912.2 coordinate 44,978,917, forward strand.
TTTCTCCCGCTCCCGCTCCCGCCCCGCCCCCACATATAACGTCACAATCTAGCGACTGGGGTGCCCAGCCCCGGTGAGCACCTAAGGCTCCGCCCCCCACCGTAACTAGAGCAACCAGACCGGAAAAAAAAAAGGAGAGACAGGGGGGGAAAAAAATATGTTTTCAACAGAGCAGATCAGTCCCCCAGGACTCATCCTTTTGAGCGACCAAGAATTAGCCAATCTATCAGATGCGCAGTTCAAAACACTGGTGATCAGAAAGCTCACGGAACTGGTGGATTTTGGACGAAATTTAGATGAAAGAATGCAGAGTACCATAAAACAGATGCAGGAAGACACACGGAGGAGAGCCAATAGTGAAAGGAAGGAATATGAGTCTCAAAACAATACAGTGGACCAGAAGGAAGATAGAATCAACCAAGCAGGAAAGCATGATGAAATAAGAATTCAAAAAATTGAGGAAAAGATTAAGAGCATCCAAGACACCTTTAAACGTTCCAATATCCGAATTATAGGGGTACCAGAATCGGAAGGGGAAAAGCAACAGATTGAGCATGTATTTGAACAAATAATAAAGGAGAACTTCCCCAATCTGGCAAAGGGAACAGTCTTCCAAGAAATCCAAGAAGCTCAGAGAGCCCCAAAGAAGTTGGACCCAAGAAGAAACACACCAAGGCACATCATAATTACATTAGCCAAGGCAAAAATGAAGGAGAGAATCCTAGAAGCAGCAAGAGACAAGGGGACAGTAACCTACAAAGGACTTCCCATCAGACTGTCAGCTGATTTCTCAAAAGAGACCTTGCAGTCAAGAAGGGGCTGGAAAGAAGTATTCCAAGTCATGAAAGACAAGGACCTACATCCCAGATTGCTCTATCCAGCAAAGCTCTCATTTAGAATGGAAGGGCAGATAAAGTGCTTCTCAGATAAGGTCAAGTTAAAGGAGTTCATCATCACCAAGCCCTTATTTTATGAAATGCTAAAGGGACTTATCTAAGAAAAGAAGATAAAGAAAAGACATGTATAGTAAAAGGACAGCAAACTCACAATTATTAACAACCAACAATTATTAACAACCACGCCTAAAGCAAAACCAAAAGAAACTAAGTAAACAACTAGGACAGGAACAGAACCACAGAAATGGAGGGCTAGCAGCAGGGGGGTGGGAGGAGGAAAGAGGGGGAAAAGGTATAGAGAATAAGTAGCATAGAATGTAGGTTGAAAATAGATAGGGGGAGGGCAAGAATAGTACGGGAAATGTAGAAGCTAAAGAACTCATAAGTATGACACATGGACATGAACTAAAGGGGGAAATGTGGGTGGGAGGGGGGTACAAGGTGGAGGGGAGAGAAGGGGGGAAATGGGACAACTGTAATAGCATAATCAATAAAATATATTAAAAAAAAAAAGAAAAGAAAAACTGCTCAACATCACTAGCCATCAGAGACATGCAAATTAAAACCACAGTGAGATATCATCTCACATCTGCCAAAATGGCTATCATCAACAAATCAACAAACAACAAGTACTGGCAAGGGTGTGGAGAAAATGGGAACCCTTTTGCACTGTTGGTGGGAATGCAGACTGGTGCAGCCACTGTGGAAAGTAGTATGGAGATGCCTCAAAAAATTAAAGATCGAACTGCCTTTCTTTTTTTAAAAAAAAAAAAAAAGATTTTATTTATTTATTTTTAGAGAGAAGGGAAGGGAGGTAGAAAGAGAGGTAGAGAAACATCAATGTGTGGTTGCTACTTGTGTGCCCCTACTAGGGACCTGGCCTGCAACCCAGGCATGTGCCCTAGCTGGGAATCAAACTGGAGACCCTTTGGTTCTCAGGCCAGTGCTCAATACACTGAGCCACTCCAGCCAGGACAGGGCCACTACTTTTCATATCTCCACCCTTCCTACCAGTCTCAGTGTAGCTTCTCTAAAACCCTTGGTTATAAGACTTCTTTCTGTTCAGCTAGTCTCCAGTTGGTTATTCAGGTTGATTGTTCTATAATTTAGTTCTATTTCCAGTCTGGACCTGAGGGGAAGTGTGTACTTCCACCTACTCTGCCACTCTCTTGGATTCCTCCACACTCAAAAATTTTAACACTACACTTTCAATAAGAAGGGAAAGAAGGTTATGTGACAATAGAAGGGAGATTTACATTTATTGTGAACTTCCTCTGTGCTAGGCATTTAATTTTACTTCCCATGGCAACCCCATTATTTGTCCATTATTATCCTAGTTTAAAGATGGAGGGACCTAACTCCACACCATTTTCCAGTTTTACCTGGATTCAGGTTGCTACATACAATAGAGGATGCCCAGTTCAATTTGAGTTTTACATAAACAATGGATAAATTCTTAGTATAAGTACCTGCAAATTAATACCAACAACATAGAATGATGGCTGAAAGCCTTACTGTGACTGCCAAGATCTAGTGAGAGTATAGAGAAAAAGGACAATGCCAAGGTCAGCATCCAAATGTGCTGTCAGAGAGCTTGGGAGTGAGAGGAGAGTAAGGAACCTATCAGGAATACAGAGAAATAATTCCCCAAGGAACACTTCAAGAAAGAAACATGGTCAAATGCTACAGAAAGAACAAGGAAGATGAGAGGTTACCATAGGTGATTAGATTTGTTCATTAAGAAATTCCTGGAACCTTACTGAGACCAAGATTGTAGTGGAAGGCCTGAAAGGAAAATATAATTTGCCACTCATCCAACATTTAGTTAACATCTAGGGGTTATAAATTCAAAGCATGTAAGACACTGTTCTTGTCCTCAAGGAACTTGTAGCCCAAGAGAAAAACAGAGAATAGACAATTATAAGAGGAAAGAAGAAGTGCTTCAGAGGTAACTAACATGCAGGATAGCGCATCAAAACTAAGGGGTAGGACAGAAGATCAAAGGTAGCCTAGCCTTTCTGGAAAAGATAACATCTGAGCTGTTCCTAAACAGAAAGGAGAACAGGGGGACCTATACAGAGAGTTTGGAGAGAGTACCTTGCATTTCAGTAATAAAGAGTAACTCTGCATGGCTAGACTGAAGGATTCCTGTGGGGTAATGGTAGAGAATGAAGGCAAGAGGAATTACAAGATGAAGGACCCTACAAGACATGTTAAAGCCAATGGGGATAAAGGAGAGATTTTAAGCAGGAAAGTGACATGAATAAATGTGACTTTAGGAAGATAGCTCTGGGCAGGCAAATGAAAAATTAGTTGGGAGGCCAAGGTCAAGAGTAGGTGCTAAAAGACCCAATTAAGCAATTTTGATAATAATGTCACTGATAGAAAATGAGTTCCAGAGAAAATGTAGAAGAGAAAATAAGAGAGATTACAAGTTAAAAAAGAAAAGAATATGCAGTGTGTGACAAAGGGAAAAAGTCAGAAATTATTTGCAAATCCTAGCTAGGTCAGTCAAGTTGAAGATAATGGTATTCATTTAGAAATAGGGCAGAAAAGAAAGAGTTAGAGAAAGGCAATGATGAGTTGTATTTTGTAAATGGTGAATTGGCTTGTGCCTTTGGAACACACATGTAGAAACTGTTTAAAAGCAGTTCCTGAGGGTCTCAGTGGGCAAGTAGGAGATAGCATGAAGACATCTGAAAACACACATAGGGACACAAATAGAATATTAACTCAAGAGATTATGAGAGTTGAGATATGTCTTAAAGTAATGGAGGAGTAGAATACATTTATAGACATGAGGGAATAAGTCAATAAAAAGAAATAAATTAAAGATGATGGGACCAGAGAAGGCACAGGGAAGGAAAGAGCAGAGGGAACTGCTCTTTCCTAATTATTTTTTTCTTGTAGTACAATAAAAGGAGGGTTGTCTTCTGAACATAAAACACAAACTCTTCAGTTAATTGGTAAATTCCTTTGATGCAGATCCCAAGCCATCTAGAACAGATGGTAAACTACTAAAATGAATTAGGCTCAACCAACCATTTCAATGGAACATTGTATGGTATGGAAAGAAAAACACTTGGCAAAACAGGAAGCATGAGGTCAAGAATAAGTGGTGAGTGGTGTGAGTCATGCATTTAAGATCAATAAAGAATCTGGCTCTGCTTCTGACTTTATTACTTCTGAGCTTCCTACCCATCTAGTTGCCCAGGCTTAATGCTATCCTATAGGTCTCTTCACTCACCCTTTCACTCTACAAACCACTGGTTCCAGAATTCAGCTTTGGTTCTCACATGGGCCTTTTCCTTTACATTCCCACTGATGCTATCCTAGTGGTCATTCTTAGAGAAGACCTCTTCTGCCTCCAGACTTTACCTAACCCCTTTGACCCAACCAAGGAAGGCATAGGAGAGAGAAGACAGGTAAAAGATAAAGAGAACAGCCCAACTCTTGAGTGCGCATGCAAGGCCTCAACAATATAGCCCCATCCCATCATTCCTATTTCATATCTTGCTATTCCCAACATAAATTCTGCATTCTAGCCAAACTAACCTACTCAACCACCCTGAAATGTTTCTCCCATTTTTCTGGCTTTATTTTTCTTTCAGTTCTTCAACAAATATTCCACAGAGAGAAGCTTTCTGTAATAGCACTGTCTAGCATACCCCAGCAACTTTTTTTTAAATCGAGGTAAAATTGACATTTAAAATTATATTAATTTCAAGTATACAACATAGTGATTCAATTTTTACATATATTGCAAAATGATCACCACAATAAGTCTAGTTAACATCCATCACCAAACATAGTTGCAAGTATTTTTTTCCTTTTGTTGAGAGCTCTTAAGGTCTACTCTCTTAGCAACTTTCCAAATTACAATACAGTATTATTAGCTATCATCACCATGCCACATATTATATCCCCATGACTTATTTTATAAGTAGCAGTTCATACCTTTTGACTCCCTTCACCAATTTTGCCTACCCTTCTACTCATTCCTCCCCAGCCTCTGGCAACTACCCACCTATTTTCTGTTTATCTATGAGAAGGGGTTTTTTTGTTTTTGTTTAGATTCCACATATACGTGAGATCATACAGTATTTGTCCTCCTCTGACTTATTTTACTTAGCATAATGTTCTCAAGATCTGTTCATATTGTTGCCAATGGCAAGTTTCCTTCTTTTTATGGCTGAAGAATATTCCATTGTGTATATACCACATTATTTTTATCCATTCATCCACTAATGAGCATTTCATTAGAATGTCCATTAATAGCTGAGACTTCCAAATCTTGACTATTGTAAATAATGCTGCAGTGGATATTGGGGTGCATATATTTTTTCTACTTAGTGTTTTCATTTCATTCAGATGACTATCCAGAAGTGGAATTGCTGGATTATATAGTAACTTTATTTTAATTTTTTGAGGAGCCTCCATGCTGTTTTCCCTAGTGGCTACACCAATTTACATTCTCACCAACACTTACTTTTTTATAATAATCATTCTGACAGGTGTGAGGTGATATCTCACTGGGGTTTTGATTGCATTTCCCTGATGTTGAACAACTTTTCATGCATCTGTTGGCTATCTGTGTGTCTTCTTTGGAAAATTTTCTGTTCAGATCCTCTGCCCGTTTTTAAATTGCATTGCTCTTGATTTTTTACTATTGAGTTATAAGAGTTATTTGTATATTTTAAGTACTCACCTCTTATCAGATATATGATTTGAAAATATTTTCTCCCATTTGGTAAATTGCCCTTCTATTTATTTATGTATTTATTTATTTATTTATTTATTTTACACATGCTTTTTAGTTTTATGCAGTCCCACTTGTTTGTTATTGATTTTCAAATACTTTAAGTATATTAACTTCTCAGAATTAAAAGAAAAATAAAAAGCACATTTGCCATGGGAAAGCCAAGAAATTTAATTAGTACAAAAAATTTCTTTGTTGAGCAAGGAACCCCTTGTTTATTTTTGCTTTTTTTATTTTTTACCTTTTCTTTGCTGCTTCTTTGGGTAAAGGCATTCATCCTGATTTATTTTCTTCAGAGTATTTAATTATACATGACACATTCCTGTGTATTTGTTTATCAGTTTACTATCTGATTCTTTGCACTAAAATATAAGCCCCATGAGAGCAAAGCTATTTTTCTAATCTACTGCTATTTCCTCAATACCTAAAACAGGGCCTTGAACATTATAGGCATGCAATATAATAGTTAAATAAATGAAATACAGTCTTGATTGGGTGCCTGCTTGTGCCAATTTCTTAGATGCTGAGGATCAAGAAGTAATTAAAACACATGTAATTTCTGAAGCCCAAAAGCATATAATTTATGGGTGGTAGATAAAAAACAAGATGTTGCTATAATAATAGCAATTTATAATGAAAAGTGCTATGAAGAAAAAGAACCAGGCAATATAGCAGGCATTAAATTTATATTGGGCATTTTGACAGGTGACATTTAAACTGAAACATAAAAAAAGAGAAAAATTTAGTCAAGTTAACAGTGAGATGAAAAAGTGTTTCACACAGGGCAAGAACATGAGCAAAGCCCTATAGGATTTTCTGCATTCACTCCTGAAATTTTCCTCTTCTGGGATGTTTGCTTCTACCCAAGATCTGGAAATGTTTAAAGCTAGAAGTGATCCTAGAGGCCATCTAACCCACTCTCCTCTCGTTTTACAGAAGAAACTACAAGTACATTATCTTTGCTAGGGATTTTCAAAGTCTTTAAACTGAGGTTGAGAGAAGCTAGATGCTATGTGGGAAGTGAGCGAGCCAGCAGGGCCAAGTTTAAAAGCCAGTCTTCATGACTTGCCAACCAGTGTCTTCTCCATTCAGTCATCTAAATTCAATATGTTAATAATAGCAACTTCTACTGAGAAATTACTGTGAGCAGGGCATTGTTCTAAGCACTTCATATATATTAATTTATTTACTCCTCATAATGGAAAATGCAAGAGGTATTATTATTATCCCCTGACAAATAATACAATTTAGAAACAATAAGATTAAGCAACAAACCCAAGGTCACACAGCTGGTGACAGAATCAGCCACCCAGTCTCCACAGCACACTCTCTCAGTATCTGTGTAGCTGTCTCTCTCTGTACTGTAGTTTTTCATCCTACAAATGAATGTATCATTTTGCAAGAGTGGTTCCAATTAGTGTGCATCTTGTATAATTTAAAAGTCATTAAAATTTTGTAGTAAGATCAATTATAAACTACTTAATTTAGATAGCATTACTGATTACTGACATGATGAAAGCAAGGTCTATGGGCACAGCAATCTTCTACCAAAACTAAACTGATCCTAGGCCAGTTTTTAGATGTTTTGCTTCATCTGCTTTTTCACCCACACCACAAATCAAGCCAACATATGTATAGTTCCTTGATAGGGCAATGTGGTTTGGGAAACTTTCCACATGCTTATGAAACTCTGCTTTGTTGAATTGAGGTCAGACTGACCCCTGGGGTTATCAAAACATGGATTCAAAAAGTCATTGAGAATACTCTTTTGTTTAGAAATTCTAAGTAATTTAATCCAAAAGGCCTGAACCATCTGGTTCTTTTCCTACAACATGGTTTGAGTTTTAATAGCTATCCAGGGTTTTGTTGGTTTTTTATTCCAAGTGAGATGATGAGTCACCAACACTACAAAATCTGAAGGTGATTTTATAACTTTCTGCAAGTCTACATGCTATATATCTTTATAAACAAACAAAAAGCTGCAGTTTAAAATGGAAGACAGCCCTAAAACACTACTTCTATTTTTAAAACTAATCAAGAAACTTCACATTTTAAAACAACTACATTACTTAACTATATTATTTAGACTTTCCAAATTCATCAACATGAGGCTTTTCTCTGTATTACTTGCCAAACTACACACATACCAAAAAAAAAAACCTTTGCATTTTCACAGAAACTGGTCTTTGCCAACCCTCCCACTAGCTCTGAGTTTGACTGATAGTGTGTGAGCCCTACCATCTGCTAACTAAGCAGCCTTTCCTAATGAGTAAGTGATACTAAAAAAATGATTATAAAACAAAACCTGATTTGTTTTCATGAGTTGATATAACTGAAACTAAAAATGAACCCTACAGTTCAAATGTGTTTTCCAAGTAAGTTAAAATAGTATATTCCATTCCGTATTTCTGTTTTTAATTATTCCTTCAAAACATTAGGCAACCTAAATGTACAAATCTCAATTTATTTTAAAAACTAATACTTTCAAAAACTTTAAATAACTCACATACATTTTTATGTTTTTACACCTTATTTTCTCAAGTCCCTGAAAATTAGTTGACCAAAGAAGTTACCAATGTAAATGCCATTTTTAAACTATGATTTAAAAATTTGCGGACTTCTGGTCAAGATGACAGCATGGTCAGACATGGCTCACCTCTTCCCACAACCACATCAAAATTGCAACTAAAAAATAAAACAAACATCACTCAGAACCATCAGAAATTGGGTTGAATGAAGTCTGACAACTTCAGAATTAAAGAAACCACATCCATCCAGACTGGTAGGAGGGGCACAGATGCAGAATGGGCTGGTCTCTCACTCACATTTGGTGGATAAAAATTCAGGAGGAATATCTCAGGAGCAAGGAGTTCCGGCCCCACACCAGGCCCCCCACCTCAGGGTTCCAATGCCAGGAAGATAAGTCCCCACAACATCTGGCTGCAAAGATCAGTAGGGACTGAGTTGGTGGAAGAAACTTCTGGATCCCCAAACAGTTCCTCTTTAAAAACCCATACACAGACACACCTACTCAGACTCACTCCCTCTGAGCTCCAGCACCAGGGTAACAGCTTGAAAGGCACAAGTGGTATACAGGGAGGAACTGAAATGTCTGCCATTAAGGAGAGCAGAGGCCATTGTCCCTTTTCTAAATCCTCCCCTGACAGACCTGGAAAGCTTGAGCCCTATTTGAGATTCCATCAACCTGGCTAACACTGTTGGACCCGCCTTGCAGATCCTCAGAGATTCCTCCATACCCAACTTACGGGCCCACCCAAGCTGCTTTTCCATATGAATGGCTGGTATTGCCTCATGCTTCACAACTTCCTAAATCCTCTTAAACAAGCGATAGCTGGCATCAGTGAGCCCCTGGCATGGCACTAGCAGCAGCCAGCCTAGATTCACAGCTTGGCTTCACCTGGGAATTTCCAAGCCCAACACAAGTAGCAGCCATCTCAGATTGCTTTACAGCTCAATCAGGGTGTCCCCAGGCAAAACACAGGTGGGGGCTGACCTTAGCCTGAACCCCCCTAGGTACCCCAGGCCCAGCACACCCAGTGGACAGCTACAGACCACATTGGAGCACCACCACCCTGCCCCTGCACAGCTGATCCTCCACAGAGGGCAGAAGTTGGTGGTAAATGGTCACAGCCAATCCTTGCAGCTGACTGGTCTGGGTAAATCTCTCCCATTGACCTACTAAGAGTAATCGAGGCTCAACTACAAGAGGAGGGTGTACTCGGCCCACACAAAGGGTACACCTTGATAGGGAGACTATGCCACTGGACCCTACAGGACATCTACTACATTAGCTCACACTACCAAGACAGGGAGTCATAGCAGCTCAATCTGATACATAGAAACAAACACAGGGATGATGCCAATACAAAGAGACAACCACCCAGTTCCCCCCTTCCCTCCAGTAATCCCCCCCTTAGTTCATGTTCATGGGTTATGCATGTAAGTTATTTGGCTTCTCCATTGCCTATACTGTTCTTAACACCATCCTATCTATCTATTCTTGTATTTACCCAGTTATGCTTCTAAATCCCTATACCTTTTCTCCCATTCTTCCCCTTCCCCCTCCCAGCTGATAACCCTCCAAATGATGTCCATATCTATGATTCTATTCCTGTTCTAGTTGTTTGCTTAGTTTGTTTTCGTTTTTTAGATACAGTTGCTGATAGTTGTGAGTTTGTTGTCATTTTAATGTTCATAGCTTTGATCTTCCTTTTTTTAATTAAATCCCTTTAACATTTTGTATACTAAGGGCTTGGTGATGATGAACTCCTTTAGTTTTACCTTGTCTGGGAAGCACTTTATCTGTCTTTCAATTCTAAATAATAACTTTGCTGGGTAGAGTAATCTTGGTTGTAGGTCCTTGCTTTTCCTCACTTTGTATAGTTCTTGTAAGTCTCTTCTAGACTGCAAAGTTTCTTCTGAGAAATCAGCTGATAGTCTTATGAAAACTCCTTTGTAGGTAACTGTCTGCCTTTCTTTTGCTGCTTTTAATGTTCTCTCTTTTCTTTAACTTTTGGCGTTTTAATTATGATGTGTATTGGTGTGGACCTCTTTGGGCCCAGCTTGTTTGGGACTATCTGTGCTTCCTGAACTTATATGCCTATTTCCTTCACCAAATTAGGGAAGTTTTTTTTCATTAGTTTTTTCAAATAAGTTTTCAATTTCTTACTCTTCCTCTTCTCCTTCCAGCATCCCTATGATTCAGATGTTGACTCTTTTGGAGATGTCCCAGAGTTTTCTTCAGCTCTCCTTGTTTTTTAAAAAAATTCTCGTTTCTTCATTTTGTTCTGGTTCAGTGTTTATTTCTTTCTTATGTTCCAAATCATTGATTTGGATCCCGGCTTCCTTCTCTTCACTGTTGGTTTCCTATGGATTTTCTTTATTTCTCTTACTAGAGCCTTCCTTTCTTCCCTTAGGCTTTTGCCATATTCTGTGATATCTTTGAACATTCTGACCACCAATGTTTTGAACTCTGTGTCTCACAGATTGGCTATTGCAGCTTTGCTTAGTTCTTTTACTGGGTTTTTGTTCTGCTCTTTCATTTGGGCTACATTTCTTTGTCTCCTGATTTGGGCAGCCTCCCTGCATCTGTGTTCTAGGTAGAGCTGCTTTGATTCCTTTTTAGCACACCTGTTAAGTTATATGGGGTAGAGCCTTGGGTATTCGACAGCATGGGGCAATGGTGGCTCTGTGTATGGGGAGGGGTCGAAAAGAGGACAATGCTGCTGCTGGCTGACTTCTGGGGGCTTGCCTGGCCCTCACTCCATTTCCAGTCACTTCACCAACTTCTCATATGTGGCTACCCCTCCTCCAGCTGCTGTCCTGGTTGTGGTTCCCAGGGTCGGTGGGTGTTTGTATGTACCAGCAGCTTCTTCTGATGTCCCCACCCCCATTGGGTTTATAGCCAGAAGTTATGAGGTTTTCTTTTTCCCCAGCACTGGAACCCTGGACTACATGGTCTGGCCTGGTGCTGGGCTCCCTTGCTCACCAAGATGTACTCAAGACTTTTATCCACCACACATGAATGTGGGGCTGCCCATTCCACCAGCTACCACTGCTTCTCACCTCTCAATCCCCAGCTTGCCACTGCCATATGGAGTCTTCTCCACCCTGATTTCCCATCTACTCCCCACCTACCCATGTAGATGAATATAGCTTCTTTAAATCCTTGGTTGTCAGACTTCAGTACAGTTCTGGGTGTTTTTCTGGCAGTTCTGGGTAGTTTTTATTTTTAAGTTAGTTGTGTTCCTTCTTATGGTTGTACAATGAAGTGAGGTGTGTCTATCTACGTCTCCATCTTGACCAGAAACTCAGAATCTCCATGAAAGTCTCGACTGTGAGGTCTTGGGGAAATGTTCGCTTTCCTAATAAAGAAACACAACTTTTTTGCCTTCCAACACTGTGATTCTTCTCCTTCCTCTGGCCTGGTAGCTGAAAATGAGACTGAAAGTGGTCTAGCTACATTGCAACCATGAGACAATAAGCAAATGGTGCTAAGGAGTGTGGAGTGAAAAAGTAGAAGAATTCCATTTTTATTGGTATTATGGAAGGGCAGCCTTGCATTGTCTTACTTCTGACTTTGTGTTATAAAAATCAAATAGAACCTATTTCTTTAAGCCCCACCATCAATCATGTTTTTTTACATTGGTAGGTGAAGGCAGTACTTAGAAAATTGCTAGACCCAAATGTTATGCTTAAAATAGCTACTTTGGAGAAAACTGAAGTTTGGAAGCCAATCAGTTAGCTTCTTAGACAATGGACTTAAATGTTTTTTGGCTTTCCTTAAATCATCTACATGAAGGATCCTAAAAAGATAGCGTATTCTGGAAAAAACTGTGAAGCATAAAGATCTTCCAAAACTTTTTCCTTTTTCTCTTCTGTTTCAGCCAGTGCTAGAACATGTGTACAGTTATTGAAAGCTTAACTTTTATGCCAACTCATCGATAATTGTTTAGAGATTTGACTTTCATAAACAAAAGAAATGTCCTGGGGAGAATATTGACACTTTTATTATAGAGCTGCACCCTCTTTCTTAATCTTGAATTGGTGCAGCATAGAGTAATATTTTAATGATATATTAATTCACTTAATAAATATTTTTGTATGCCTATAAATCAGGGAACATGAATAAGACATAGTCCTAGAAATCCAAAATGATTGAGTATGAATAAACCATTAAGTGCCTTGGATAAGAGGCAAAAAAATTATGTTAAGAAACTACCTTATATTTTAGGTTAATTATGCAGCTTTCTGTCAACTACTTTTTATGGACATAAAACTGATATTTATAATGGTCTGAAAGTAAGTGCATCACTATCTGTGGCAGAAATTAAAGAAATAATATACAATATTTCCTGATATAAATATTGTACATTATATAGGCAAAATCTCTTGAGGATAGAAAAGAAAGCAAAGAAGACTATGGATGGTACATTTAAAAAGAGGGTAGAGAGATCAGGAAAACGAAAGTGAGGAAAAAGGTCAAGAAGTAAGTTAAATGGGTGTCTCCCTTATATATTTATTTTCTCAGGGAAGAAAACAATCCCATTTACAAATACATAAAAAATTATAAAATACCTAGGGATAAATTTAACCAAGGAGGTAAAAGACCTATCTGTGATAAACTACAGGACATTGAAGAAAGAAATTAAAGAAAATGCAAATAAATGGTAGGATCTACCATGCTCATGGATAAGAAGAATCAACCTTATTAAAATGTCCACACGACCAAAAACAATCTATAAATTCAATGCAATCCCTACCAAAATACCCATAGCATTTTTCACAGAACCAGAACAAATAATCCTAAAATTTATATAGAACCACAAAAGACCTTGAAGAACCAAATGAGTCTTAATAAAGAAGAACCAAAAGGTCATGCTACCTGATATTAAACTATAGTATATGTAGATCAATGGGACCGAATAGAAAACCCAAAAATAAACCCAACTATATGGCCAATTAACCTGTGACAAATAAGGCAAGAATATATACAATGGAGTAAAGACATTCTCAATGGTGTTGGGAAAACAGGACAGACACATGCAAAAGAATGAAATTGGATCGCTTTCTTATACCATATACAACAATAACCTCAAAATGGATTAAAAACTTAAATGTAAGACTCAAAGCCATAAATCTCCTGGAAGAAAACATAGGCAATAAACTCTGACATTATTCTTAGTAATATTTTTTCTGTATATGTCTCCTTTGGCAAAGGAAACAAAAGAAAAAATAAATAAATGGGACTACATCAAACTGAAAGTTTTTGCACACAAAGGAAAATATTTGCCAATGACACATTTGATAAGGGGATAATACTGATAATATAAAAAAACTCATACAACTTAATACCAAAAACAAACAAGCAACCCGATAAAAAAAAAATGGGCAGAGGAACTGAATAAACACTTCTTCAGGGAAGACATAGAGATGATGCTAATAGACGTATGAAAAGGTGTTCAACATCACTAATCATCACAGAAATGCAAATTAAAGCCACAATGAGATATCACCTCATACCTGTCAGATTGGCCATCAGCAATAAATCAACAAACAACAAGTGTTGGTGAGGATCAGAGAAAAGGGAACCCTCACACACTGTTGGTGGGAATGCAGAGTGGTGTAGCCACTGTGAAATGCACTGTGGAGGATTCTCAAAAATTTAAAGATAAAACTACCATATGATTCAGAAATTTGACTTCTGGGTGTTTTATCAAAAAAAAACCAACAACCAAGACACTAATTCAAAAAGAAATAGGCATTAATTACAATGCCCAAGCTATTGAAGTTTCTAGCAATAGATGAATGGAAAAAGAAGAAGTGGTAAATATATAAAATGAAACATTATTCAGCCATTGAGAGAATGAAATCTTGCCATTTGAGACAACATGGATGGACCTAGTGGGTATCATGCTAAGTGAAATAAGTCAGAGGGAGAAAGCCATACCAAATTATTTTGCTTATATATGGAATCTAAAAAACAAACAAACAAAAAGAACAAACAAAACAGAAACAAACTCATAGGTACTGAGAACAGTTTTATGGTTGCCAGATGGGAGGGGGTTGGAGGGGATGGGTGAAAAGGAGAAAGGGATGCAGATGTTCAAGTTGCCAGTTATGAAAACAGTCACAGGGAGGTAAAGTACAGCATAGGGAATATAGTCAACAATATTGAAATAACTATGTATCATGTCCAATCACTTTGTAAGGTGTGTAAATGTCTAATCATTATGTTGTACATCTGGAACTAACATAATGTAATATTGTACATCAAATGCAATTTAAAAAATATAAATGTAAACAGAAGTTATAGGGATAATAAAAGTAGTAGATGGAGTCTTTAAAACAGCTGTTGTAAAAATGTTCAAATATTTAAAAGAAAAATGAACTTAATAAGGAGCAAAGTGGAAATCTTTTAAGTGAATCAAATAAAACTTTTAGAGTAGTGAAAAAATTTCCTGGACACTTGGTCAAGCAGGATGAGAAGGACATCTATCCATATGGAAGGATAACCTGTAGATGACGTTGGGGCCAAAGAGGGAAGAGGATGCTTGCCCTAAGAACAGGCAGCCAGAGTGGGATGTCAGAGCCTGGTCAGGACAAGGAGGGTGAGCCTAGAAAGGGCATAATACCAGGGGCCAAGTGCAGTGTGGAAAGTGGCCATGGGAAGGGAAGGGTGGCATGGCACTGGGTAAAGAACCTACAAAGTATAAGGAGAGCATCCCCAAGAAGGGGCAACCTATGCAAGGGTGTCAGCACCTAAGTAGGGTAAGGTGGCATCTATGTAGGAAGGCACTTGGTGCAGGGTTGGTTTTTATTTATTTATTTTTTTAGTTCACACAAAGTTAGGAAGGCAACTGCATAGTGGGAGAGGCAGCTGGCCCAGGATGTCAGAGTCCACTCGGTGTGAGGTGGCCTCTCCGGAGGAGGGCAACCTGATAAGAAATGTCAAAGGCTAAGCAGGATGAGGAAGGTTATCTACAGGGAGGGGACAGGGGCAGAAACATGTAAGACTGGTTACACACAGGGGGAGTGAGTAAACAGGTACATACAGTCAAACCTCAGTTCTCAACTGTCTTGGTTCTCAAATAATACGGTTCTCAACCAAGCTGTTCACAGAGAAAAATGTCTTGGTTGTCTAACGAAACTTGGTGGTCTTGATTCTCTACCCGACAACCCTTTCATGCTGATACCTGGATGATCAGGCATGCATCTCTCAGAAAACAAAGGAGATTTAGTTTTTCCTTCTGCATATAAAATTGTTTTCTTTTAAAAGGTAAAACTTTATACATACTTTTAAAACATAAAATTTCAAAGTTACCTGGCAAGTCAACCACACAAAGCTGTTTATAACAGTAAAAAAAAGTGGTAACATTTTACCAATGTAAAGTCACCACAGAATTCAATTTACAACTTGGACCTTCAAGATTCAAGTGTTTAATCCCATGCAGTAAAATATGGTCAGTTTTAAGACAAAAGTCCTCCTCTGGATATCTTATTCTCAATCAAGTCATTCTCTGTCACCATTATCTCACAAAGTAGGATAGCTGACTATAGTGGCAATTCCAAAGTGGTTGTTCCAGTCTTTGGCCATCTGTATATAGCCATTCATGCCCCAACATTTACCCCTCCTGTTGTTGACAATCCAGTATTTATTGTCACTTGATTCTCTCCTTCAAAGCCATAGCCAACCACTAGAATGCCGTGGTGTAGGTTTCTGTTGCTGCAGTGTGGATCATCATAAAGTGGTTCCCTCTTTATAGAACCAGAAGCTAAAATGACTTGCATCTATAGTAACAGAGATGGACCCCACAGTAGCCACTGCCTTCATAAGGGACCTCTTCTGCTGATGGATGTCCACAAAGCCAGCATCACTGGCAACAGAATTCTTGGGTTTATATTTGCAGGATCCAACCTTTGCATGATATGGATAAGATTCCTCTGAGTCCAGGCCTCTGTTGGACTTAACGTACTGGAATGCATTATCCATTAGGCCAACATTGCAGTCTTTATTGCCTTGAGGCTAAGAGTAGTTCACAGGGTTCTGCTCACTCAGTAAAATAAGTTTTCCAGTTTTCCGGAACATCTGTCCTTAAAGGGCACCAGTTGCACTAAAATCCCAACAAGAACCACAGTGACCCTGATTCCTCACAGGAGGTACATATCTTTCCTCTCTCCAGTCCACAGCTGAGGGCGGGGGGGGGGGGGGTGCCGAGGATTTCAGCAAAGAGAGGTTCCTGGAAAACTGTTTTCCTTGTGCTTCTGGTATTGAAAGCCATTCATCACCTGCTCCAATTCTTCCTTGGTCATGTTGCCAAAGGCATTTACTGCCAAGGTGAAGATATGTTTCCCTAGGTTGTATTCCTGGTTGTGCAGATCAATCATTTTCAGTCTTCTTCCACACTTCTCTCCTCCATTCTTCTTCATTCAAGCTGTATGTTTTCATGTGCACCGCCTTCCCTTTGTTCCATTGTGCATCTAAACTTCCATCAAGTTTTGGAGCAGCTGAACCTATTCCTAAGTAAAATGCAGTCAGGAAGAGTGAAAGATATTGTTTCAAAAACCTGCAGTGGGTGGGATCAGCACATGCAGGTCCAGGGGTCTCCGAGGCTGGAGATTCAGCTTTCAAGTAAACCCTTTCTTGAACAGGTTTCTGGAATGCATTAAGTTCTAGAACTGAAGTTCCACTGTATATTAAGAATAATGAGAGCTGGGATTCTCACTATTGGAGAAGGACATTGCAAGTTGGAAAGGGATAAAACTAGAAATGAGCCCTGTGGTGCTAAATTGGAACTGGAAGTATCCATGTGCAATTTAGGTTTTCAGGATGTAGAGGTATGTAGATGTGGGAATAAATGTGTGTAGATGTGTACTGCTTATAATCTCTAGTTAGCAATTAACACAGTGCTCAAATTTGAATTTTATCTACAATTTTAATTTAAAATGACTTGGGAAATCTTGCATCAATGTGGGGCAAGGGAAGTAAAAGGAGAAGCTGGGATCATGCTGTGCTGCAAAGTGAGAAACTGCTCAAAAGGATGATGCTTACAGATCAAAAGGACACTGAAAGCAACTGGAAAGGGCCCCCACTGTCCCAATCTGGGAGAATTTGGACACCAAAATAAATAGGAATAGTAAAGGATTATAACCCAGTGAATAAAAGGGAAAGCCAAGAGTCCATGTTGAAATAAATAAACTAACTGAGAATCTAATGAGGAATGGGAATGTTTATCTATTTTAAACTAAATACCCCCCAAAATCCATACCAGTTGCAAAGGGAAAACTGAATGGTAGAGAAGCTTGGCAGACACCACCTTAATCAAGCCATCAAAGTGAACGTCACCGATCATGGGCAAGTCCAAATCCTGTGCCACTGATATGATGCAGTGAGAAGAGCACAGCGTGATATCTGTGGTATTTCTAAGAAAAAATGCATAACCTCAATATGTCCTTGAGACAACTCAAAACAAACTCAAATTGAGAGATATTCTACAATAAAATTGGCCCGATCTTCACATCAAGGTTATAAAAACTGAAGAAAGACAGAGGAACAGTTGCAGACTGAAGGAAACTAAGGAGACAGAACAATCAATTGTTCTGTGTGATTCTGGACTGAATCCTTTTGCATTTTGGAGCACTACTAGAATAAGTGGAGAAACCTGAATTGGGTCTCAGGATTTTGATGGCTGACTGTAAGAGAATGTCCTTGTTTGTAGAAAAATACACTGATAATATTAAGTGTGATAAGGTATCATGTCAGCAAGTTACTCAACTCACTCAGGAAAAATAGTTCCTTGTACTATATTTGCAACTTTTCTGTAAGTTTTCAGTCATTAAAAATAAAAATAGCCTTCTTGGGCCACTCCTAGTGCTGCTTGTGTGCTCATTCACGATGGACCTGGTACCTCTTTTCTGAGATGGCTGTTGAGGAAACCCTAATGCTCACCATGACTGATGAAAAGCCCAAGGAGTCAAGACTGAGAACAACAATCGTATTAATTAGAAGGTGGCGAGGCAGGATAGTTCTGCGGTGCAGTTTAAGGTTAAGAGGCACACACCTAATGAAAGCTTATTGTGAACAGCAGGGTTTGTCAATGAGGCAGATCAGATTCTGATTTGATGGGCAGCCAGTCAATGAAACAGAAACACCTTGGAACTGTAGGATGAAGTTACAATTGATGTGTTCAAGCAGCAGACAGGAGGTATCCACTAAAAAGGGACTCTGCTACTTTATTACAAAACTCTGTTTCTCCAGACCAAGAAGGCATTCTCAATTAAATACTGCAGTTTGGTTCTATTCCATCCTATTATAGTATGTAATAGTTTCCTCTATTCATTCATTTTCCCATTCCCATTCCTTTATTGTATATAATGGAATGCATGTGCAAAAAATTAAAGAATATATAAATATATATATACTGGCTAAAATATAATTGACTGTTTAAAGCAAAATAATAAATTATATTGTAGAGTTTATAAATACATAGAAATAAAATGTATGGTGATAGTAACATAAAGCAGAGGAGAAAGAAAATGAAAGCATACTTTTTCGGTTCTTACATTATATGTGAAGTAGTCAAAACATATTTGAAGGCATAATTTATAATAAATTGAAAATGCATATTGTAAAACCCTAGAGTAGCCACTGATAAAATAAACAAAGAAATGTTAGTAGTCAAAAGTGTAGGAGTTCAAAGACAAAAAACAGCTACATAACTGTAGAAAGGAGTGCATAATTGTCTGGCTTAGAAAAACAGCTAAGAATGACATAGTAATGACACAAAAAGAGAAATAGGACAACAGTGATAGACTTTATTACATGAGGCTTTAAAAGCTTGTTCATCAAAAGACTCCACAGGCAAAACTGAAAGCAAACATCAAGTGTGGGGGTGGGGGAATTTCAAATATATTCCAGAAAAAAGGGTTCTTATTACCAATATATTAAGAGCTATTATAAATTAGTAAGAAAATTATAGGAATTCAAGGGTTAAAAAGAATAAGATATGAGAAGGTAATTTACAAATGTGGAGTAATGGGCAAAAATATCTTTTTTAAAAGATTGTATTTATTTATATTTAGACAGAGTAAAAAGGAAGAGAGAGAGGGCCAGAGAAGCATCAATGTGTGGTTACCTCTCGTGCACCCCCTACTGAGGACCTGGCCCACAACCCAGGCATGTGCCCTGATTGTGAATGGCACCAGTGACCCTTTGGTTCACAGGCCAGTGCTCAATCCACTGAGCCACTCAGTAAAGTTATTTTCACCAGCCAGGGCGAAAATAACTTTATCCTAACTCCATGATATACATAAAGTATAAGATTAGATGATTAGATATAGATATAGATATATAGACGATATAGATCTTGTCCCCCAAATAACTTAAGCTCAATTCTGTACATTTAGAAGGGTGAATTTAATACATGGGATTTTATAATGTAAAGCTGCCATCAACCAGAATAAGCAAGGTGCCACTTTACAACTCTTCTACCATTTATCAAGTAGTCCCAGCCAGTGGAAATCACTTATCCACCAAAATATGACAGAATATAACCAGTATTTGGAATTAAGTCTCATTTTTCAGAGACCACTTCAATGAATTGGAAGATATAGATAGATGATTCTTGCTCTTATGAATTCACAATCAAAGGAAGAGAAATTATATGTGCAAATATTTTAACTAACAGAAAGTTGAAATAAGACAAGTCCCATGCACATTCCAGAGTGGAGGCATAACTTTAAGATTAAAGAATTAGAAATTAGAGATTAAAAGGCAAGCATTGGGTATCTAAAATCTGTTTCACCTTAATGATAATATATGTTTGAAGGATGAAGAAAGAACATACTTGTCATCTTATTTCCTATAGCTTTAATTTTTTCATTTTGATTGTTATATTTATCTAATAGTCATCCAAATGGATTGCCTCAAAAAAATGAACCCACGGATAATTGTAAAAAATATATTTCCTTAAGATATAGCTTCCATTACTCATGTAAGGTTTATAAAACCAGTCTTTAAACAAACATTGTGAAAATAACTAGTTAAGACAAATTCATACGAACCTGTAATACTGCTCTTTCAGGTAATAGTGAAATGTCACATTTAGGAATCTCGCCTACAAAAGAGTCTTCAGATAGGCTATGTTCAGGAGGAATGACTTGTTCTTTACCAGCTCTTTGGTATTTCATCTCATTTCTCCATTTTTTCAATTGAATTTCATGTTGTGACAACTGCCAGCAAAATAATTGACAAATTCCATGGAATTGTTATTAGACTTAAATGAGATGCTATATATAAAGCACAATGCTCGACACAATGATAGTCTATGTTAAACATTATTATTATCATCAGTACATGAATTATCATTATCCAGAGCATGTTTAATATTCTCTGAACCACCAAAGCATTACAGATCATTTCCTTTAGTTGTCATACGACATTGGCACAGGCAGCCACCTTGAAAATGTGGCCCAGCCTCCTCTCTTACAAACAAGAAAGCTGAAGCCCACCATGCCAAGATTCTGGTAACAACAGAACCAGCACTTGGGTCATGAAAGGGAAGTAGTTAGCAGAGAAATCAAAAGGAGAGTCAGAAAGAAGGAATTTGGGGATTTCCCTGATTTATCATTACAGAAAGTCCCAATTTTAGTTTTTCATAAAGTCTTGAAAGCTGCATAATAAAGGAAGAAGCCTCAAGGTGAAATAAGTGTTTCACTCATTCACACACACACATACACACACACAATTTTATTTTACTATACATACACATATTAGAGCCTAAGGAAGAGCATGCTTTGGAAAACTGGCATGCAGAAATGTTCCGTGAGTCTCCTCCTGGCGCATACCACCATCCTCACTCAACCTATGTGCCTGCAGAATGATTGTGTGACCAAAAATCACATAGCTAGAAGAAAATGTTTTCTCTAAGTACCCAATTGACAATATAATCATATACATGCACATTAAGGATAATGCTATTATTTTATATGCAACATGCATTTTTATACATACATTCATATATATTTACTATGTGCAAAACATTATGCCCAGTGTATGGAGCTGCTTAAGAGAACCATGCTGCCTGCTCACAGGGCTGTTCAGTTTAAGGGAGGTGTGCAAGGGGCAGACTGGTCAGGTGTTACCTATTTCCCCATAGGACAATCAACGATCAGACATGTAGGGCTGGAGTCAAAACTCTAGGGTACACAGAGTGGTGGAAAACAATGAGTGAGCACACTTAAAACATTAGTACCCAAAGTGTAACTACTTAACTGGCAACACTGAAAATGTAGTTCCTCCTACATTTCTGGTCCTCCGTTTTAATTGCTGTAATTCCTAGAGGGTGTTCCAGTTAAAAATGATCCTTTAAGCTTAGTAATTTAATAATTTTAAAAATAACTTAACATTAAGATTATAATTTATTAAATTGACTGTTTAAAAAATAAATAGCAATTTAATCTCTAGAAAAAATAAATTTATTCCATCTTTATTATTTATTCCCCTATTATAATCATATCAGATAGTTTCTCTTCCATTTTAAATATCTACCTCCATCTAAATACTTTCATTAAAAATCCTCAGTATCTTTATAAGAAATTGAGACAAAATGTTAAAAGATTTTTCACTGATGCTCATAGTTGAAAAGAAACAACAGAATTTATTAGGAAATCTTCTGGGTAGCTGAAGTGAAATTTAAATTAAGTTAAAAGAACAAACACCCAATCTAAAGCACATAATAGTCAGAATTTTAGTATTTTCCACACATAGCATTATTATCTGAGGAAACATCAATATAATGGCAAAATTTTGTTTCTAAAAAAAAGTTTCCAATATACCATACCAGCTCATCTTCTCTCTTTTGGTATTTATGTCTTGCTTTATCCCTCCATTTAGTAAGGATACTTATTAGCTTGTTATAGTGGAATATCTCTTGTATCCGCAAAAGTATATCTGAAAAAAATTATTAGGTTACTGTATAAAGTTCAAGCTGTTTCCAAAAAAAGTTTAATATACTATCATGTTTATAATATAAACCAAATGTTGTATCTAATAGTTTTTGTTCAATTTAATTACTTCTGAAATTAATTACTTTTTACAAGAGTAGAAAGTACCACTGAGATTTTATTAGCCTGTAAACATCACCATTTCCCTTAGAAATTAAGATGTAGTAGATATAATAATTGTTGAGAGATGTATAAACTTAGGTCTGTCCACAAAAAGTCCAATCATTGTTAATAATGAGAATCATTTGTGCAACATGGATATAACCTTGCAGTCAAGGAGAATGGGTTGGAATGTGCATGTGTGAATGATGATGACTTCACTGTACTAGTCAGTGGGGACAGCAGGTGCTGTTGAGTGAACATGTGTACTGTGTGGCCATCACATTCAAAATGACTGAGCAAGCAGAGCAACAAATCCGTGTCAGATTTTGCATTAAGTTTGAGCATTCCTCCTCGGAAACTATTCAGATGACTCAAAAGTCCACAGCTATGGCAACTGGTGATTCACAACTTCATCACAACAATGCACCCACTTATGCATCATGTCTCGTGCAGAGTTTTTGGTGAAACGTCAGATCACCCAGGCGACTCGGCCCCACTACAGCACAGACTTCATCTCTTGACATCTGACTTTTCCCAAGGCTAAAATCACCTTTGAAAGTGAAGAGATTTCAGACCATCCATAAGATTCAGGAAAACATGATGGGGCAGCTGATGGCAGTTGGGAGAACTGTGTGAGGTCCCAAGATGCCTACTTTGAAGGAAACTGAGGTGTCATTGTCCTATGTACAATGTTTCTTGTATCTTGTATCTTCTTCAGTAAAAGCCTCTATTTTTCAAAGGGCGTGGCTGGATACTTTATGGACAGATCTTTTTTTTTTTTTTTTTTTTTCCCTAAACAATTCTGTTCTTTGTAAAACCAGGACTTCCAAATTTACTCATAGAAATACAATTATGAAGTAATATTCTGACTTAGGTAAGTGTCCTCTGATTAAATACACGGCCCAAAGCTCAAACGCAGGGGCCAGGAAGGAGGATGATGGAGGCAGGCCTAGGGACACCACTCACAGAAGGCAGTGGCTTCTTTGAGGCAGCAATTGCTTCCTATCAGAAATAGAGCCCATTCCCCTTATGTTAAATCCTTTCTGACAGCAGCTGATCAAGAGGAAATGATTTTGTGATTTGCAGCAGCCATAATCATATCAATATCTGGTGAACTGGATAAAATCTACGTGAAAGCCTAAAGTTCTCTATCCCTGCACTTACGATCATATACACACACTCTCCATACCTTATGACTATCAAGCGTTTAAGTAAAAGGAAAATTATCATTCTTTAAGTTTCTTCATGTTATCCATTAAATGAAGTATCTATAAAGAATACAGCCTGGCTGGCGTAGCTCAGTGGATTGAGCGCGGGCTGCAAACCAGTGTCGCAGGTTCTATTCCCAGCCAGGGTACATGCCTGGGTTGCAGGCCATGACCCCCAGCAACCGCACATTGATGTTTCTCTCTCTCTATCTCCCTCCCTTCCCTCTCTAAAAATAAATAAATAAAATCTTTTTAAAAAGCATTTGAAAAATGCTATAATCTAAAAAAAAGAATACAGAGCTCTCTACAAAAAATAGGCAATTTTGGTACCTATCTATGATATACCAACTATTATGTTAAAAAAAGCTCATAGTAGATCCCTATTTATATTTGTGTGTAGGTCACAAAAATACATACAGAATTTTATTTTAAATATACTTGTTTTCCATTCCTAAATAACCTTTGAGACAAATCTCACTAAATATTTTAATTAGTGGAAGTTCCAGCCAAGATGGAGGTGTAGGTAGAAACCCTTTGCTTCCTTGCACAACCAAAAGGAGGATAACAACAATCTAAAATCAATAAACAACCAAAAGCACCAGAAAATCAAACTGCATGGAACTCCAACAACCAAGGAATTAAAGAAAAAATCAACCAGAACAACCAGACTGGTAAAGCAGACCACGCAGACTGACTCAGAAAAACACTGCCAGGCGGCTGAGAGTCAGGGCTGACAGCTGAGATCCATGAAGCTGCTTGGGAGGGACTGACTTAAGGAGAAAACAGACTCAGAGCTGACTATGGGCTATGGCTGTGGTTGCCATGGTGAGAGATACTTCCAGTCTGACATGAGAGTCTGTTGGAAAGTGTGCTAGAAACAAGCAGGCAATCTGCATCATTCCCTCTCTGGCTCCTCTTCCACAGGCAGCCCCCCAACGCAGCAAGGAGGGTTGCCCTGCCAGAGTGAATCTAAGGCCCCACCCCTCACAACTTATCAGGTGTGCCAAGACAAAGAAATAGGGCCCAAATGAAAGAACACAGCAAAGCCTCAGAACTAAGCAATGAGGAGATTGCCAACCTATCTGATGAGAATTTAAAGCTCTGGTAATCAAAATGCTCACAGAACTGACTAAGTTTGGTTGGAAAATGAAAGATACCCAAAATGAAATAAATCAAAATATTCAGGGAACCAACAGTGACAAAAAGGAAACCAGGATTCAGAGCAATGATTTGGAACAAAAGGAAAAAATAAACATCCAACTTGATCAGAATGAAGAAATAAGAATCCAAAAAACTGAAGAACGACTGAGGATTCTCTGGGACAACCTGAAACATCCCAATATCCAAATTATAGGGGTCCCACAAGAAGAACAACAACAGCAAGAAATTGAAAACTTATTTGAATAAATAATGAAGGAAAACTTTCCCAATCTGGCAAAGAAAATCAACTTCCAGGAAGTCCAGGAAGCCCAGAGAGTCCCAGAGAAGTTGAATCCAAAGAGGAACACACCAAGACACATCATTATTAAGTTACCCAAGATTAAAGACAAAGAGAAAATCCTAAAAGCATCAAGAGAAAAGGAGACAGTTACCTACAAGGGAGTTCCCATAAGGCTATCAGCTGATTTCTCAAAAGACACCTTACAGGAAAGAAGGGAAGTATTCAAAGGCATGAAGTGCAAGGACCTACATCCATGATTACTGTACCCAGCAAAGCTTTTATTCAGAATGGAAGGGCAGATAAAGTGCTTCCCAGATAAGGTCAAGTTAAAGGAGTTCATTATCACCAAGCCCTTATTATATGAAATGTTAAAGGGACTTATCTAAGAAAAAGAAGATAAAAAATATGAACAATAAAATGACAACAAACTCACAACTATTAACAAATGAACCTAAAAGAAAGAAAAACAATGAAAACAAAACTAAGCAAAAACCAGAACAGGAACAGAATCAGACAAATGGACATCACACAGGGGGAGTTCAGTAGGGAGAGGGAAGGGAGGAATGGGGGGAAAATGTGCAGGGAAGAAGCATAATTAGTGAGCACAAAATAGATGGGGCGAGATTAAAAAATGGTATAGGAAACAGAGGACTCAAAGAACTTATACGTACAACCCATTGACATGAACTAAGGCAGGGGGAATGCTGGAGGGTTGGGGGGGCAGGGTGGAGGGGGGATAAAGGGGGAAAAATTGGGAAAACTGTAATAGCATATTCAATCAAAATACTTAAAAAATATTTTAATTAGTGGCTTTATATTTCATGACAATTCTCTCTATATAAACCTAATAAACTTTCTAGTATAAACTATGCTTAACTGTTAAGTTTTTTAAAATATTTATTTATTTATATATTTTATTTATTTATATTTTATTTATATTTTTAGGCGGGGGAGAAAGGAGAAAGAGAGGGAGAAAAACATCAATATGTGGTTGCCTCTCACGTCCCTTACTGGGGACCTGGCCCGCAACCCAGGCTTTGCCCTGACTGGGAATTGAACCAGCGAACCTTTGGTTCACAGGCTGGCACTCAATCCAATGAGCCACACCAGCCCGGGATTAATTGTTAAGTTTTGTTTGTTTGTTTGTTTGTATGTTTGCTTTTATCCTTTGAATATAGGAATACAGAAAATAATTGCTACTGTTTAAGGATTTACCTTTAAGTTGTTCCTTTTGAGCTTTCACATAAGTGTGCCAGTGATGAAATACATATTTCTGAAGTCTGAAATTGTTATATTTCATTGCTCTTTCCTTTTTTTCAACCATAATTTCATCTTCATTTGTGTGAGGTATTGTTAGGTCTTTCCAACTGCTACAGCCAGAACATAGAGAAAATAATATTTTAATGTTATGGCAATACATTATTAAATAAATTGAGAAAGAGAAAAAGTAATACCTCCTTTACCTCCTCAAAAACCATAGCATAGAAAATAATAGTTATATTATTTTTACTGCTTTATTTAGCCAGTGTTTGCACGTCCTGTGAGCTTGCACTACACTTTTCTATACTTCTGAAGCCCAGAAAACTCTTAAATCCAAAATTTTTCTTTTCATAACTTATGTAGAGGCAAGACAGACATGACCTAGATTAATTTTGCATCAAAATCTCTTTGCATCTGACACATGGCTGTTCATAGACTTTCTCCATTTTATTTCATAAGAATATGTATCTCACTGTAGAAATACTAATACATTCAAATATGTTTGGTCCCAATGTGCTGGCCCAGACACCACTAAAGATGTTATATAACATACATAGTATTTACAGAGATGACCTTCATAAAATTATTTTTGAAAATGAATCTAAATTCCAAAACATGTCTGGCTCCAAAGCTTTCATATAAAAGAATTATGGACCTATATTTTCCATTTTGAAGTTTTATTTTTTAAAAAAGACAAAGTGATACCTTGAATAAATAATGTATTTTAAGTAAGTAAGAGCCAATTAATTATAAAAATAAGTAATAAAAATGGTGGAGACATGATTAAATAGATAAAATCAGCATAAGTGACCAAGAGTGAGCTTTTCTTCATATGGAGACTACCAAGAATAAGAACACAAAGAGGAAGAAATAGTATATAAAAATCACATTCTTACCAAAAGTGGGTCTTTACTAAATGTCCTGTATAAAAAGTACATGCTTTTATCATCAATTCTGGAGTCATCTAAAATGAATAAAATAACAAACAGGAATAAATGCAGGGTGCAGGCCACCCCTGGGAGGCACACAGGAAAATGAGACCAGTGGTTGTGTCTGGGGAGCATAACCTGAGTAAGGAGACAGGAACAGACAGGAAGAACTATATATCTTTTACATAGTTTGGAATTTCATTGTGTATGCCTATTAACTATTTTCTAACAGTTAAAAGCACAGCTTGAGATTTTCCCACTATACTGCACTTACTTTAAATCATCTTAAGGTAAGTGCTATGGCGTTACTATCAGCGGCTGTGTTGATAGGATTGTAGAGTTGTGGGCCTGCTGGCCACGGTGTCACTATTAAATTGAATGATTTTGCATTCTCAAGAGTATAAAATGAGATTTTTCTTTAAAATAAAACATATAGAAATCCCTCTGTTACCAAGAAGAAATAAAAAACATAAATTAAAAATCTAAACTGAGGAGTATGCCAAAAAAGATGCAAATTTACCACTTGCAACTATTCATAATAACATACATTAATATGCGAGAACAGCTAAGGACTGCTGAAATCGTCCATACCTCCTATCCATTCTTTAATATATTAACACATTTATTATATGTACATGGCTTCTGTAAAGTACTAATGATGTATATTTTTGTCTTATGTTATTGCCACCCTCTTTACCATACAAATACACCAACATATGGTTGCATCTATTTGTTATAGAGATGTTTGGTTCAAATACATTCCAACTGCCCTGAATTCTGAATTCTACTTTTCTAAGTCAACACTTTTTCACTTTTGCACATTGCTGTAAATCTTTGTTAAATTAGTAATCAATAATTTATTTCATGCATACAACAAAGGCCTTGGGCCCCCGGAATATGAAATTCAGTAATGACATTTGGAAACCTTCACTTTTGATGGGGATTATATGCACACTATTCTTGTGGTGAGGGAGGACAGACATACATCACTAAAGTCATTCTTCACTAAATTATGCTAAATTCTGCTTTTGGGGGTGAGGTGGGGAGAGGAATCCAGATAAGTAAAGCAAGAATATTGTGGATATCATAGAAGGGAATACAAAACCAAAACAGTAATGAGGTGGCAGAGGCAAAGGCAATCTCACCTATATTTCTATTTTTCAGCTCTGCTGTTGGTCCCTCAATTTCTTAAGCCTAACTTCTTTTTAGAAGATGTAACCTGAAAAGTGCTATATAAATATCTACAATAAATGACACAGTTCATAAAATATGAATATATTGTACTGTCAAATGAGTAATTCAAAATATTATGGTAATAATGACTTTGAAAAGGAAATTATAATTCAGCCACTTGAACTTGACTTTTCTAATGATCAGCTCTAAATCAGCATAAAAGTATCATTTCTAGCCTATTGTTGAGTTTGTAATTATAATATTCCCTTCTTTTAATACTTCTTTCCCTAAATTCTTGTTTTAATTTCACATGTATTATTCACCCAGTTAAAAAAAATACTAACAAAATTAAAATAACCATGATTTTTCCTCATTGTCGGCATCCTCTTGTTTTCTTCACTGGAAAAAGTGCTTTAAGAGAGCATCTCCCTGGGACCAGTGACCTGCAACAAGTGCTCCAGGCCAGTGATGCCCTGTCCACAGCTTGGGGTTGGGCATGTATCAGCCCAAGGCAGCTTGGTATCGCCTCTGGCCAGTCTGCCTACCAGTCATGTGCTGGTACACTGGGTAACATGTTTTTACTCCCAATGCTCGAAGTTTCCACACTGACGTTCCAGCAACATGCTTTCTACTCTTCATAGCCATTGTATATTGGTTAACTGCTTGTGATTGGAAAATATTCTCTGACCTTTTTATTCTAGCTGGCACTGAATAGCACAGAGTAGAGGCTCAACAAATATGTATGGGTGGATTGAATTAGACAACTGCCTAGCTGAGGGCCATTTCTCTGCCATGTGGCCACTACAAATGGAGTGTAAAGGATTCAGACAACTTTGTGGGGAAGGTGCTGGGTAAAAAACAACTTGGTGTTGGTAGAGAGGACCTCAGAGTGAAATCCCTATTTCCAGGCCCTCACAAACTGTTTACACTAATTTCCCGCAAGGGCTGCAGCACACAGGCACCTGCTAGTTGTAACTGAAGAGAGGGGTAAGGAGTGAAAGGCTCATCACCATATGACTTCTGAGAGTCCAATTATATTATAATACTAGTTTCAAATCTGAAAATTAAAGAGAAAATTCAGCCATTGGAGGTAGTTTCTAAAGTTAAAGAGGAACAATGTCAAAGTAATAAATTAGTTGTAAAAGAATTTTCCAACATTTAGTTAGACTTTGACATTCCTCTTTTCTTTTAGACCTGTGGTCCCCTCTCCAGAGGTTGATTAGAATCACCTATGAAACTTTTTAAACTACTCATGCTCACTGCCCCAACTTCCTTACGGGTCCCTCACTTCCACCCTGTCTAGGGATTACCACTATGATGAATCACTATTATGACTAACACTATGTCTTATCCCCCATGTACACTGGTGACAGAGAAATTGGAAGGCCCTCTGTATTAAGCTGAGTTCCAGTAGGATACAATACTATTCAGTGAAAACACATTCAATTTAATGTCCTAGTTTCAAGCAAAACTTTTTAATAGCTAGAAGAAAGATAAAAAGAAATGAAATATAATATGATTTGGGCTTAAAAAGTATTCTTTTAAATTTCAAAATTACAGAGAAGTAGAATGAATATCTAACACCCATAGTCTACATTTAACATTGTCAACATTCTCCCGAACTTGCTTTTTCTATTTTGAAGTATATAAAATACACATATTTATATATCATGACATCTTATCCCTAAAGATATTTACTATCTATCTCTACACACATTTTCTTCACAACTACAATTCCATTTTCCCACTTTAGATACTTAATAGTAATTGTTTAATATCTATACCATCTAATACCCTCACCATATCTAAATCTCTGGAATGCTTTCCCCCAAATGCCTCATACAGTTATGTTCAAACTAGATCTAAACAAGGGTCACATATTTGCATTAACAACTGAGTTTATGTGAAGAATTTTCCACCTTTTTTCTTCACTATTCTGAATTTTTCAGCATTTAATGAATATTAGGAGCAAGTAAAGGTTGGTTCAAGCCTAAATTTGATGAATTCTGTTACCTGAGCATCTCTAATGCATTTTTAAAGTAAAGGTTCTATTTAAATATTTTTGTTTTGAGTTTGTTTTGACAAGAAGAAGGAGGTTTCTTTTATCATTTGAAACAATGCTAGAATGGGAGGGGGCAGGAGGGCACATGGCATCTGTCTTAGCCCAGTGGGTTGGGGCTCTGAGCCTTAAGAAAGATGATGCTGCAGACAAAATCCAGAAGGACTGCTCCCATGAGGCACAGGGCACTCTTTGTTCAACACCAGTAAGGAAAGGCATTACCCAACTCGTGTAAAGCACACACAGCACAGAGCCATCACATTTTGTGTGACTTTCAATTTAAAAATGTTGAGATAATGTGGTAAAACTATTGCAAAAGTCATACATTATGACAAATTTTGAAATACAATCCCTCAAATTAAAATTTTATCAGGAAGCATTTCCTTTCAAAGCTGGTGGCAAAATGAATGGAAAGGTTTAAGTTCTTATTTTTTTAAAGATTTTATTTATTTATTTTTAGAGAGAGGGAAAGGGAAGGAGAAAGGAAGGGCAAGAAACATCAATGAGTGGTTGCCTCTTGCACACCTCTTACTGGGGATCTAGCCCACAACCTGGGCATGTGCCCTGACTAGGAATCAAACCAGCGACCCTTTGGTTTGCAGGCCAGTATTCAGTCCACTGAGCCACACCAGCCCAGGTGAAAGTTTTAAGTTCTTGCTACATAGTGGTACTATTTTGGCTGGTAAACAAATTGGGCTTTAGTGTTGAAGTGCAAGTTTGACTTGGATATCTGCAGTGATCACTGGGTAAGGTTTGAGTAGAGCAAAGAGTCCAGAGAAAGGAGCACCATTTTGGCCTCTTAAGGATTTGTATTTGAAGAATCTTGAAGTACCATTCGGTGAAGCTCTTGGGAATTCTGGATCAGCAGTGCCAAGGCTCCACCCTTGGATGGCTTCATAGTTTGGGACAGAGACACTAAAGAGGATTTCTTGAATTCACATGAAACAGCTTTGGGATTCCCAGAAACAAATGATTGGAATTTTAAGGGGAACTCAATCTCCTGTATCATGAAGGTAGGGGCTAGAGGAAGTGAAATTTGGAATGTTACTATCAATACTGTCCTACTTGTATCCCAGGCTAGTGAAACCTGGGGAAAATTTGAAGTAAATGAAAATATAATAAAATACAATTCGAAATCATAAATGCTAACTTATAGTACTGAATTTATGGTTTTTAATGACAATAGTAATTAACAATAGTAATTTGTTAATTAATTTTTAACTTTATATTTATTATATATGATAAAATGGATATACTTAAATAATACCTATAGGAAAAAATTTACTTCTATAATATTTGAAGTATCTAGTATAATATTAGAAATCTGGTAAGACTTGAAAAGTAAATGTAAATCTTTCATCACCACTAAACCAGCATTACAAGAAACATTAAAGGGAATTCTTTAGGTGGAAAAGGCCAAAATTAGAAATAAGAAAATACATAAAAGAAAAATATCTCACTAGTAAAGGCAAACATATAGTAAAGGTAGTAGACCAACCACTTATAAATCTAATATGAAAAAATAATTAAGAAGGAATAAGTACATACCTATTAATAATTACTTTGAATGTAAATGGACCATGTGCTCCACTCAAAAGACACAGGATGAATGAATGGATTAAACACAAGACCCTTACATACGCTGCCTATATTAGACTTACTTCAGATCAAAAGACACACAGATGGAAAGTAAAGGAATGGAAAAACATATTTCATGAAATGGAAATTTTTAAAAAGCTGGGATACCAATACCTATATAAGACAAAATAGACTTGATTTTTTAGAGAGTAAAGTTCTTATTCTCTCTCCATGAAAGGAGAGGGGTGTGATGTGAAGAGATGCACCGCCAACAATAGACTTTAAAACAAAGGTTACAACAAGAGACAAAGAAGGATCCACAAATTCCATTCTGGGCACCTATCTGAAGAAAATAAAACACTAATTCAAAAAAATATATGCACCCCTATGTTCGCTGCAGCATTATTTACAATAGCCATGATAGGAAAGCAACTGAGGTGTCCATCAGTAGGTGTGTGGGTAAAGAAGTGGATGTGTGTGCATGCGTGCACACACACACTGGAATATTACTCAAGCATGAAAAAACAAAATCTTGCCATTTGCCACAACATGGAGAGACCTAGAGGGTATTAAGTTAAGTGAAATAAGACAGAGAAAGACAAATGCTATATCATTTCACTTATATGGGGAATTTAAAAAACTGAAAAAATGAACAAACAAAACAAATAGACTCATAGACGCAGAAACACTGATAGTTGCCAGAGTGGTGGGGAGATCAGCAAAAAGGTGAAGGGGATTTAGAGGTACAAACTTACAGTTATAAATAAGTTACAGGGATGTAAAGTACAGCAGAGGAAAGACAGTCAATAAAATCACAATGACTTTGTATAAAAAAGCAGTAACTTTGTATGTTGAAGGACGCTGGGCTTCTCATGATGATCATGGTATAAAATTGTCAAATCACTGTGTTGTGCACCTGAAACTAATATATCGTATGTCAACTATAGTTTAGTTAAAAAAAGAGCTTTACATTCCAGAATTTTAAAAATGTACATCATCAACTTCATATTATAATTTTGGGATTTTAGCATATTGTAATAACTTTTCTTCTGGTGGGCAATTCCTTTTTTTGCTCAGTTAACCCTTGAAACAAGAAATTATATCTTCAGTTGTCTTCAGATATCTCACCATATTTTAAAACATCATGACTTTATTCATGAGCTTCATTAATATCCCATATACTATCATTTTAAAATAATGCTTGCAAAGGGTATAAGGTGTGTTATAAACTGAATGTTTGTGTCCCCCAAAATTCACAGGTTGAAATCTAATCCTCAGTGTGATGTGTTTGGAGGTGGGGACTTTGGGTGGGATGTGATCAGGGCATGAGTGGCCTTAGAACCCCTATAAAAGAGGCCCGAGAGCTCCCTCACCCCTCCTGCCACCTGAGGTTATAGCAAGAAAATGGCAGTTTATGAACCAGGAAGCAGCCTCTCACCAGACACCAAATTTTCCGGTGCCTTGATCCTGGACCTCCAAGCCTCCAGAACCCTGGAAAATAAATTTCTGTTGTTCATAACCACCCATTGTACCGTATTTTCAATATAGCGCCCTGAACAGACTTAGACAGGGTTTAGAAATACGTGTTAAAAGCATAGTCTAATTTAAATCCCTCCCAAGTCTGAACTTTTATTTTTCATAAGCTATAATAGTTACTAGTAATACATAATAACAACAGTAAAAAGAAACCACACCTTTAATTCAGAAGTGAACAGTATCTGTAACTTACAACGACTTAATTTTTTATGATGAGTTTCTAATTTTTTGACCTTCTTCAAATTATTTAAGAAGACTTCACTGCCCAACGGGCTTCTGTGAATGGACAGAAACACTCACTGCTATTTATATTTTAGTGCTCTATTTAATTAACAGGTTTAAATAAATGTAATTTTAAAAACTAATTTTTCTTAAACATGTGAGTGTTTATTACAAACTTTATTGAATAAATTTCCTGAAGCAATTTAAAATAAATTGAAAACATAAATATGTTGTTTAGAACTCTCAAATGTCATATATAGGAGATAAACATACATAAATGCCATATCATTAACTATTCTTACTTACTTTACATTTAAACTTATCCTAAAATAAACAGCACGAATCTAGTTCATATCTTCATTATTTACACACTTCATCATTTGTATTCCTTCCAGGCTCCAGTAAAACTTATTTTAATGCCTTCTCAGGAAATAATAACCTACCCAATCTCAAAAGAAAAGGAATGATTTTGCAAACAAGCACGGGTATTGCGTATGGTTATCAAGCAACTGATTCTCATGTGGGGCACAGGACCAGTCTGACTCTCCCAAATGATGAAAACACCTGCTCCTGGAGTCCTAAGTTTCCTTTTCACAAACATTGTTTGTTACATGAGAAAGACCTTTTAAGTCCACATCTTTCATTTAGACTTTAGGATTTTGTTACTCAATGACCCCTGTGATAACATTATTTTAAAGTCACATAAGGGAGTGATTTCTTGGACATACTGAGTGAGAAAAGCAAAGAAGGAGGCTATATATAGTCTGCTACTTCTGTGTAAGAAGCCGTAGGGGAGGAGAATGCGGTATATTTGCTAGTATTTTTTCAAAAAGAAACAATGAAAGGAAATAAACTAAAAACTACTGAAATTGGTTATCTAGAGGAAGGGAGGGGTTAGGGAGGGTACAGAGGCAGAAATGCAAGCAATATTTCTCTGGATACTCCTCATTTTATTGTTTTGATTTTGCTGCCATGTAATGTTATTCATAATTGAAAGGGGAGAAAGGTGACCATCAATACAAAAGAAAGAATTAATTTAGGTAACAAAAAATGTATTATTTTTTACTGAAAATATCTGATAGGAAATATACTAATTTGCAGTCTTAAAGGCAAAAAGAATTGCATGATTTTCTTGACCTGCATTTGGTAGTTTGATAGTGGTCTTAAGGTTTTGTTATTCTGAAACCATCATTTGTGCACTCTGAGATAAAACTAAATAAGCAATTATGCTAATGTCTATAGGTATCAAGGTTCATTAAAACTGGGTCAGACTCCTGATGTGATGCACCAGGAAGAATGTAATATCACCTATGCAGTATTCTTGTTACCAAGAGAAAAAAAGGAAAAAAACAAAAAAGAACTTAAATACTAATTTATAGGTCTAACTACAATTCGCAGGAAATAAACAGAACAAACAAAATGACACCAGAGGAAACAACAAGAATGTGAGACATTTTACATAACAGATGATCTGTTTTCTTCAATAAATAAGTGACATGGAAAAAATAAGAAATAAAAACTATTGTAGATCATAAGAGACATTAAATACATAACAGCCAAGCCAATATGTGGAACCTGCATGGACTTCAGCTTGGAGCCATAAGTAAAAAGTCATTTCTGAGACAATTTGGGAAACCTGAATATGGAGTCAATATAGAATTTATATACCTGAATATAATCAGCAGTAGGTTATATTCAGGAATTATTGCCAATTCCATTATGTAGACAATGGCGCTATGGTACATTCTCTAAAAGCCTCGCTTCCTGTAACAGATACACACTGAATTGTTTACTGGTAAAATAACACAACTCCTGTGATTTGCTTTCTAAAACTCCAGCAAAAAAAGGAAGGGGAAATAATTAACATGACTGGCAAAATGTTGATTATTGTTGAAGCTATGTGGCATTCTCTCTACTTGTGTTTTATTTATGTTTAAATTTTTCCATAATAAAAAGATTTTTTAACGTTATAGATGCCTTTTCTCCTTGTAATTACTAGGCTCATCTGGAGATTTCATTTCCTAAGAAATGAGAATCAAGTCTGTGAAGTTAGTTTCCTCCTTACAGTGGTTGATTCTTTCATCTTGGAACACACAGTTAAACCATATATCTACTGTTATAAAAACATTTCCTATTTTTTCTGTAACTGTTTGACTTAGTTTCCTGTAGTAAATCTTCTCTGTTTACATTAGTAGAAACAAATACACATTTATAAATAGGCACATTCAGGCTGCCCTCGCTGTGTACCGCACAGTGTGTAGGACAGTGTGGTGTGAGACCATAAAAATGGATGGATGCTCAAACCATGCAAAGTGATATTAATAATCAACATGAAAAATTAAAATTATGGCCTTTAAAATGTTTTTTAAAATGTTAAAAACTCTCTTACTGGCAGTTATTACCACATAAAAGAGAAAAATTTAAGAAGGAAAGTTAAAATATTATAAACATTACAAATTAGTGTTTTATTTCTTTGTTTAAAAAACCCAACTTTTCAATTTTCACTGAGGGTGAAGGAGAAATGAATTAATCTACATCCAACCTAGGTTAAGCCTTCTAACTAGGCATCCAAGGCACCTGGAGATTTATACTTTGCAAAGTCATATCTATTACAATTTCTATTTTTTTATTAACTTATGATATGAAGTAGGTTTCCTAAGCCTTGGTGAATTGTCATATTCCTTGCTAAGTCAGGATCAGTTTCCAGCATTTTATTCTTTGCACTATCCACATCATGAAATAGCTCTGAGATTTCCTCTTTAACAAAACTTTATGTTGGAGTAGCTATGTCGTCTGCTGGAATTCTGTGAATTTTTAAAAATTATCTATAGGTTTTTACCTAGACACTGGACACAATCTAATTGCATTTTATAATATTGCTTTCAAAATACTGACAATGGGGTTTACCCCTCTAGATCAGTAGTTTTTAACAACTTCAGCATCTTATAAGCAATGGTTTCCAAGTTTTTTTCAAGTGATATTATACTCAAAGCAGAACTATTCTAGCGTGTAGGAGATGAAGATGGGAGACATAGAATCCCATCCCCTAGGCTGCCCCTCAGCTCCTGAGGTCAAACATCTCCAGGAACTTGGTTTACAGATATCTACACTCCACAGTAGAGTGAAAGTCTGTGCTTGATAAACTCATTAAAACACCACAGAACATGATGCAGACCAACAAGGATCAGACATGTGTGTTCTTCCCAGTGTACCAGGGCCTCAGAATCATTCCAGGCTTGGCAGAAATAGTCCATCCCTCTGTTTTTGTCTCTCTGCTGCAGACCACTGATTAGGATCCAGTGTTACTGTCCACCCATCCTTCTAAAGGATGTTTCAGATTGTTCCTGGCTCTTGGTACCCACTTTGACTGTGGCTTTGATTCCACTTATCAATGCCCAACTTCACCAGCAACTCCCCAGCCCTGCCTGTGCTGAGACACCAGACTGGATTCTGGAGGTATCACACACAGTCCCACACACATCTGATTTGTGTCAGTATTTCTCTTCCCACATGATTTTTGCTATTTTAGCTTCTCTTAGATACACAGTCTTTGTTCTAAAAGCGTCTTTACAGGATCAAAACCAGCTGTTGGAGCTGGTCGTTCCTTTCATTAACAATTGGGCTTGCTTTTAACTTAGATCTCATTAATGTTTTGGCCATATCTTTATGAGCATAATTCCTAGGCAGATGGCAGAGAGAATGAAAGGGGGAGGAATACAGAAGGAAGTAGACTAGAACGAAAATAAAATATCCTTCATGTTATGTTTGTTATTATAAAGATGCAAGAAAGGAGGGGAAGGAGGAAGAGGTAAAAGGGAAGTTTAATATAAAAATTTATCAGAAAGAAGAAGAATAAATTCCTGTCTCAGTGCTTCTTGGGAATTTGGGGGGATTACAATGAATGTGTGTGTCTTAGTGTGTTGGTGATGTCCTATCACTTTTGGGAGTGCCCCCAATTGCAAAGTCAGTCTAATCTCATACTGCTCATAATATCTGAATTCTATTTGAGAATCTACATCAAAACTTAAAAATAATATTTTAGAATGCTTGATCACTAATCCTTACCAGCTGATCATCCAATCCAAAAAGTTGTTCCAAGTAAGTTTCAGATAATCTCCGAATTTTGGGTTTCATTGCTGGATCAATGCACATATCCCTTTAATAAAATCATAAAACACAGTCAAAATTAATTTCAATTTATAGTAGTTAGTTCCATAATTAAATCAGCAGTTCTTTGGATGGAGTGTAAGGGAGGGGAAGGAAGACACACATCCTCTTGGGAAAAAGCACGTCAGAATCACCAGGAGGACTTTTTCAAACTACCCCCCTCAAGATTTTGCTGTGCTCCTCAAGAAGACATGCCTCCTTTTCCTCATCTCCAACTAGAAATAAACTGCCCCAGAGCATGTAGTATTGATGAACACACTATAAAAATTTCTCAAGTTGAGAACCAATGGGCAAATTTTTCCCATCAAAGTCTTATAGACTTAAAAGCATATGGAGGGATTCTTTAAGAATCTTGAGATTGGAAGCATTCATTAGCAAGACCTTTTTTGATACCCTATACCATAAGCATCTTACCTTCAAAATATCTCCCAAATCAAAAACAATGCTCACCATAGAAGACTTTCAAGGCCATTTTTCATTATAGTGATGATCATTTCCTCTAAATACCTCAGTGGATCCTGAGGACATGTAACAAGCAGACCGCACAACAGAACCTGAGGAAAGGAAGAGGAATCAGTGTTTCTGGATCTGCACGTTCTCCCTGAGCAACAGGCAGACCTCTCTCATTATTACAAAGTCAAATAATATGACGATTCACATATACATGCTTTATAATATCTCTCTATATTTATTCAGTGTAAAATAGTGCTAAAGTCTAACCCAATGCAGTTTGCCTTTACTCCTTTTTTTTAAAATCCATCACAAATGACACAATAAAGAGTCCCTGCCCAGTGTTTTACATTAAATGAGTATTTTACAGTCAAATTGAAGACATAATTTTGATCCTTCAGATCAGTAGTTTCTACCCTTTTTAATTATGAGGAACTCCTTTTTAAAGTCAAAAATACTTTGGACTCAACCATAAAAGTGATTAAAAAAAATCCACCATCAACCTACTGTGGGGTCTGGTCAAGATGGCACAGTAAGTAAATGTGTTACTCCAAACCTCCCACAACCACATCAAAATTACAACTAAACTACAGAACAGTCATCATTCAGAACTGCCTGAAATCTAGCTGAAGAAGCCACATGGAGACTAGTAGGAGCATAACCAGCTGGTCTTACACCAAGGTGTGGCAATTAAAAATCAAAGGGGTATCTTGACTGCAGAGGTTCCCCCTGAGGAGCGAAGGGTCCCAGCCCCACACCAGGGCCCCCAGCCCAGGGTTCCAGTGATGGGAAGAGAAGTCCCCATAATTTCTGGCTGTGAAAGCCAGTCAGGATTATGTCTGAGTGTGTCATGGTTTCTGGAATCCCAAGCTTTCCTCTTAAAGGGCCCATATGTAAAGCACAGCATAGGGAATATAGTCAATAATATTGTAATAACTATATATGGTGTCACATGGGTACTAGATTTATTGGGATAATCACTTCATAAATCATATAAATGTCTAATCACAGGGTTGTACATCTGAAACTAATATAATATTGTATGTCAACTGTAATTTAAAATTTAAAAATTTTAAAAAATTTACTGTGGATTCAAGAAGTCTTTTTGAAATATATTTGTATTTTACCATTCACAGCACCTACAGAGTAGATATTTGGAAGATTGTAGCATGGTTCCCCTAGGTGGGAAACAAACACCTTACTGGATCTAAGAAAATGGTTAAAGCACATTATGAAACTCAGAAAACTGCTGCCGTCTTCTTTTCCTACTGCAGATCTCTCCAAAGAAGAAACTTTGGTGAGACATACAGAATTATCTCATATATTTCTCCATTTGAGATAGAGGAAAAGCTTTACAGCACACACCTCACAGAAACCACCTGGAATCCCCCCCAGACATTTCTCTTCCCTTTTCAGTTCACTATCTCCTGTGGGGTGGGGGTGGGGAGCTTTCTTTGGCTTTCCTTCACATACAGCTTCTTCTTTCTGGCTTTCACATATAGCCTCTCCCACTCATCAACAAAGCAATTCCACCCCTTGAGTTGTGCACAGTTCTTCCCACCTCCATGGGCCAAGTGTCAGCAGATCCTGAGGCTCTCAGCAGTTCTTGTAGTATTCCTCCAAAAAGAAGAGGATAATTTGTCCTGATTAAACCCTGTGCAGCACATTTCCTGCTTTGCAATAGCTCCATGTTCCCCTTAGTGTGCATCCTGCAGGCTGAAAACCCAGCCCTTAAGACTGTGACAAAATAGTTAGACCTAGAAGTCTCTCTCTCTCCAACTCTGCCTCCTGACCGAGCCCCATCACCACTCACAGTGAGCACTTGGCCATCTGCAGACTGACTTCCTTCTCCTGCAAACCTAGAAAATGTACTTGCACAGGAAATCAGAGGTTCTTACCAAAGATGCAAGCTGGATTTGCATAGTCTTCTGTTACCAAAGGGCTGAAGTCTTCTGTTACATGGAGGCCAGGCGTCAGACAGCTCCCTGAATAGCTCTGATAAAAGGTCATCTGCTCTCTTACACTTGTGTGCCTGGGTCCCCAGAGTACTGAGTTTCTGTACTCCCTACTTGGTGTCCTTTCCTACATCTGTCTGGCACCTTGAGGAAGGATATCTGCATCAGAATCACCTAGGGAGTGATTTGGTCTCTGAGGTGGGGCCTAGGAACTATATTTTGATTAGATTCAGGGTTATTCCTACCTACACATTCTCCAGAGTCTGAAAACTTGTACCTTCATGGAATTTACCTTTAATGTGAATTTTTAAGGAAGTTAGCATCTGATTAATGATTATGAGAAATTGCTTATTTCTTTATATTTCCAAGCTCCACAGATCAGAAAATATTATTTCCTGAAAAGCTATCTGGCTGAAGTCAATTCAGGTTGAAAGGAATGCTAATAAAAGCATATGGAACTAGCATAGCTCAAATGTTCACTTTTTGCATAAGAAATCTCACTGTTCATACCTTCACACTAGGCAAAATAAAATAGCCTGAGGTTTTATATACTATTGTGTGACCTGTACATAGTTCACACAATACGAAAGCATACTTAGTGAATTAATAGATTTTTTTCCCACTTATTGAAAACAAAAATTACAAAACCATTAGCTTGGTCTTCAAAAGCAGAGGTGAAATATGCAAACATTCCCAAATGATAAATGTCTGACTCTCAAAAACATTAATCAGGGCTTTATTATTGCTTATTTTCTTAGTAAAAACTTACACAATCAAGGACAAGAAAAAGGCCATGATTTAATTATCCAGATTGACTTTATCAAGCTTGTAAAATCACAAAACAATTGTGCAATCCTCAACTTTCTTTTGGCTCTGCCTCCCTAATCTCAGTCCCTAAAATTTTTCAAATATTCTGAAAGATGTCTGGGTACTGATGACCAAAGTGAGTTAATCCAGGACAGTTATTTCTGTACATTTCTACTGCTACCCACCTTTCATGGAGCAAGATAATGCAGTGGGTAAATTCTACCAGGTTTTTCTTTTTACAGTTTCAATGAATACTTTTATTATTTATTTAATATCTCCAACTTCATCTCCCTCCCTCCCTACAACTGGAATTTTATGTAGTTTTCATGCAGAGTAGCAAAACAATGACAATGTTAATCAGAGTAAGCAACTACAAGAAGATAATTAAGCTAACAGGTTAACAGGCAAAATATAAACACATGCACTCTAGAATGCAGAGTGGTTTAGCCACTAGGAAATGCACATGGGATCCTGAAGAATGTAGTCAAATCCAGGGTGCAGTAAAGGTGAGCTGCTGTGCAACTATGTTAAGTGTCCCTAGGCTGCATCTCTTGGCCACTAGCTGAATCTTTTGGTGGGGTGGGGGGTGTGGGAGGGAGACCTTAGCTAATACTAAGTAGAGATGTAGAAAGTACTAAGTAGAGTTAGAGGATGTGCACAGGAACCAAAAGGCAGGAAAAGTACTAAACATTGCTGAGAGCATCCACTCCAGGAAGGACTTTACCTTCTAGGAGCTCCAAACTGGCACCACCTCCAGTGCTGACATGGCTGACTTTGTCCTCCATGTTTCATTTGGCACAGCAAGTGCCAATGTCTCCACCACCTATGATGGTGATGCAATCTCTGGAAATAGCTTTTACCACCTCATCCATGAGGGCTTTGGTCCCTCGGGCAAAAGGTTCCCATTCAAATACGCCCGCAGCTCTGTTCCATATAATCTGCTTGGCCCCAGTGACAGCCTTGTTGTACTTCATGCTGTTCTCAGGCCCACAGTGCAAGCTCATCCAGCCAGCAGGTGTGCCAGAGGCCACAGTGGCTTGGTCAGTCTTCACATTCTCATTAAACTTGTCAGCAGTGACAAAGTCAACCAGCAAGGTAATCTTCACACCATTCTTCTCAGCTTTGGACATCAGATCTTTGACGGTCTTGGTTCCCTCTTCATCAAACAGAGAAGTGCCAATCTCCATGTTGTTGAGTGCCTTAAGGAAGGTAAAAGTCATTCCACCACCAATAATTATCTCATTGACTTTGTCCAACATGTTACTGATCAGCTGGATCTAGTCTGCAATTTTAGCTCCACCCAGGATGGCCAGGAAGGGTCACTCTGTGCTTTCCAGGGCCTTGCCAAAGTAGTTCATCTTCATCTTCATAAAAAATCTTCCAGCTTTCTGTGGCAGGTTGATTCCCACCATAGAGATGTGAGCTCAGTGAGAGGTGCCAAATGCACCATTGACATAGACATCCCCTAGGTTGGAAAGTGAGGCTCAGAAAGCTTCTATTTTAGTTGGTTTGGCTTCAACCTTGTTCCCAGAAGCATCTTTTCCCTTCCCTTCTTCCTCCACATGAAAGCAAAGGTTCTCCAGCAGGAAGACAGACCCAGCAGCTGGGTCAGTACAAGCTTTCTTCACTTCCAGACCCAAGCAGTCCTTTCAGAAGAAGACATCCTTGCCCAGCAGAGATTTAAGCTCTACAGCAACTGGTTCCAAGGAGTACTTGTCAGGCATGGGGATACCATCAGGCTGACCCAGATGGTTCATGAGAACAACTGACTTGGCTCCATTGTCCATAAAGAATTTGATGCCTGGGATGACAATCTTGATTCTCTGGTTGGTTGTTATCTGGTTGTTCTTCATAGGAA
Organism: Phyllostomus discolor; assembly: GCF_004126475.2. NCBI lineage: Eukaryota > Metazoa > Chordata > Mammalia > Chiroptera > Phyllostomidae > Phyllostomus > Phyllostomus discolor. The sequence goes on from NC_040912.2 coordinate 45,021,841, forward strand.
CATTGAAGTCCACTCTCATGATGACCCACTTCCCGTTCACATCCAGCGTGTCCAAAGTCAGCTTGTTAGAAAGTGACATTTTGGTAATACAGCAGCAGTGAGAGGCAGAGGGATCACACGATGCAAGCGATACAGCAGTGAGTATGCACTGGGGAATGTGTGTGCTCTGCTGGATTTAAGTCCTGGATCTGTAACCTTCTAATATGTAACCTCTGACAAGTTACTTCTCTGTTCCTCTGGTTCCTTAACTATACATGAGATAATGAAGGTACATATTCCATATGACTAATGAAAATTAAATGAATTAATATACATAAAGTACTTTGAACATTGTCTAGCACAAAATAAGTACTCAATAGATAATAATGCTAGCAACCAATCATCACTATTTTTAACCATTCCATTGCTAATTATCACTGCCATTAGAGGGGGAAACTAGTACAAAGAGAAAAGAAATTCAAAAACATTCCTTTGCTTTATTCAAAGGCCAGGGTGAGACTGACTTTGTACCAAATCTAAAGGATGAGATTAGGACAAATGCATTTGGGGGGAAATGGTGGTGAGAGAGAACTTCATAGAACAATAGTTTAAATATAAACAGAGAGATAGTAACTCTGTATTAAAACTATGGGTAGATACAAGACATTTAGGGGAGCAACTCTTGTTCATCTTTTTAGATATTCAAATAAACACAGTGAAATATGCTAAAAACCTAAGGGGCAATAGAAAAAAGAATTGCTCTGTGAGTGTGGAGACAACAGTGATTACCGAATGTTTGTGGGCCCTTAGCAAGTGGGAAACTTCCATGTAGAACAGTAAAGGCTCGGGGACAAACTGAACAAACTAAACTAACAAGGAAAATGAGGACAGACTCATAAAGGAAGAGAAGGATGCCAACTAGCAGGGGTGGGGAGGATCAGTGGAGCCAGTTGGCTGGTGGTCTCACATTGGCATCATGTGGATAAATCAGGAGGAACAACTGGGAAGAACATAACAGACCACACAACCCAGGGTTCCAGCACAGGGAAAGAAAGTCTCAAAGCCTCTGGTTGTGAAAACTTATGGGGGTTGCAGTGGCATGAGAAACTCTCAGCCTCACAGGAGAGTTTGTTGGAGAGACCTATGGGATCCTAGAACATACATAAACCCACCCACCAAGGAATTGGCACCAGAAGGGCCCAATTTGCTTGTGGCTCACAAGGAAAGTGACTGAAGCAGGGTGTGAGCCAAGCAAGCAGCATTGTTCCCTCTCTGACCCCTCACCCACATACAGCACCACAGTGCAGCAATGTGGATTGTCCCGCCCTGGCAAATACCTGATGCTCAGCCCCTCATAACTTAATAGGTGCACCAAGACAAAGAAATATGTCCCAAATGAAAGAACAGATCAAAATTCCAGAAAAAGAACTAAGCAATAAGGAGATAGCCAACTTGTCAGGTGCAGAGTTCAAAATACTGGCAATCAGGATGCTCACAGAAATGGTTGACTACAGACACAAAATAGAGAAAGAAGTGAAGGCTATGCAAAGTGAAATAAGGAAAAACATACAGGGAACCAACAGTGAAGGGAAGAAAACTGGGACTAGAATCAACAATTTGGAACAGAAGGAGGAAATAAACATTCAACTAGAACAGAATCAAGAAACAAGAATTCAAAAAATGAGAGGCTTAGAAACCTCTGGGACAGCTTTAAACGTTCCAACATCTAAATCATAGGGGTGCCAGAAGGAGAAGAGGAACAACAAGAAACTCAAAACTTATGTGAAAAAGTAATGAAGGAGATCTTCCCCAATCTGGCAAAGAAACAGACTTCAAGGAATCCTAGGAAGCTCAGTCCCAAAGAAATTGGACCTAAGGAGGAACACACCAAGACACATCATAATTAAATTACCCAAGATTGTGGGAACCAAAGTGTCCCAGGTTCGATTCCCAGCCAGGGTACATTCCTGGGTTGCAGGCCATAACCCCCAGCAACCGCACATTGGTGCCTCTCTCTCTCTCTCTCTCTCTCTCTCTCTCTCTCTCTCTCTCTCTCTCTCTCTCTCTCTCTATATATATATATATATATATATATATATATATATATCCCTCCCCTCCCTCCCTAAAAATAAAATAAATTAAAAAAATCTTTAAAAAAAATTACCCAAGATTAAAGATAAGGAGAGAACCTTATCTTTAGCAAGAGAAAAGGAGACACTTACCTACACAGGAGTTCCCATAAGACTGTCAGCTGATTTCTCGGAAGAAATCTTGCAGACAAGAAGGGGCCAGAAAGAAGTATTCCAAGTCATGAAAGGCAAGGACCTGCATCCAAGATGACTCTACCTCGCAAAGCTATCATTTACAATGGAAAGGCAGATAAAGTGCTTCCTAGATAAGGTCAAGTTAAAGGAGTTCATCATCACCATGCCTTTATTATATGAATTGTTAAAGGGGTTTATCTAAGAAAAAGAAAGAGATCAAAACTATGAACAGTAAAATGACAAGAAAGTCACAACTATCAACAACTTAACCTAAAACAAAAACAAACTAAGCAAACAACTAGAACAGGAACAGAATCGCAGAAATGGAGATCAAATGGAGGGTTATCAGCACAGAATGGGAGGGAGAAGAATGAGGGAAAAGGTACAGGGAGTAAGAACCATAAATAGAATAGTAGGCACAAAATAGGGGGAAGTTAAGAATAGTATGGAAAGTGGAGAAGCCAAAGAACTTACATGTAAGACCCATGGACATAAACTAAATGGGCAGGGAGGCTGGCAGAATGCTAGTGGGAGGAGCAGTGCAGGGTGGAGGGGATAAAAGGGAGAAAAAAAAATGGAACAACTGTATTGCATAATCAATAAAATATATTTTAAAAAAACACTATTCAAAGTCTCTTCTACCTCCCTACCCTCCCCAGCCTCAAACCAAGTCCAAAGTGACCTTTCACAAATACTTGAAATTTACATAGGTGGTAAAGATGGAATTGGCATACTGTTTTTCTAGGAGTAAGCTTAATTTGTTTCTATGGAAATTAGGAAGTTAAAAATTTGAAAATAAAGGGGATTCTTGTCAACATTAAATAGATGGCACTAAATTTTTATTTTGGAAACTCTGTAACAAAATATATCAAAGATTACTGAAAGGGGCCAAGTACCTCAGGGAGAGGAAGTTGCTCCTCTGTGCCAGGGCTTGAGGGGTTTTCAGGTAGACTGGACAGGTGAGGATATGTAGTCTCTATGGGTTGAGATCAAGTCAACAGATTCTGACACATGTTGGATTGTGCCTGGTCCAAAGAGGAGGCAGTTACCAACTGTCTAATCCCTAGATAAGTGAGTTGTTACTGAAGAAATAATAAATTATATGCTTTTTGGTTGTTTAAGAATCCCATGGGTTTACTCTAGAACAATTGGTTGTCTGGGCTCAGAAACTCAGCAAATATAACTGCCCTCAGGAGAAGCCACAACCTCTTCACTTCAAGATCCAGAGAAATGAGTTAGCGAACCAGTTCCTTCTCTCTTACATTAGCTAGTGATCCTTTACTCATATACTCAGTAATCCTGATTCTTGTGTATCTGGCAAATAATTGTGGCAATTAAGTTCCTAAAGAAAACATACAAACAAGCCCATAATAGAGTCTATGTTATTTAAAAATAAGTACATTTTAAAAACAAAGATTGGAAAATTAATCATAAAAAGAAACATAAGGCATAAAAACTGCATTCAAATCATAAAAATAAAAATCATATTATTTCTAAAAATAGAAAACTTTCCATAAAATCATGATTTGTGATTTAAATATGCCCTCTGCTGGACAGATCTAGTTTTGCAAACTCTTTTATTTCCTAGTTAAACCAAAATCTGAGGTAACAATTTGATGAACACTTTTTCACTCTCAGATACAATTGCATAAATAGCTGCTTAATAATTTTGTAGACACTATACCATAATATCTCATTTATCTTTGGTCCCTATTCAGCAGGCCTTGTTTGTAGACAGTGGGCTGACTTCTGCCTAGTAAAAAAATTGAAGAAGACAGAAATTTCTAAATATTTTTGATAACCTGCTCTCTGAAATTCTGCCAACAGGGTTTCATTGTTTAAGCTCCTGTATTAATGATATCTTTAAAAATAAAATATCTTGAAGTTCTGGCCAAGATGGAGGTGTAGGTAGAAACCCTTCGCTTCCTCACACAACCAAAAGGAGGACAACAATGAATTTAAAATCAATAAACAACCAGAAGTGTCAGAAAATCAAAATGCATGGAACTCCGACCACCAAGGAATTAAAGAAACAGTCAACCAGACCAAGAAACCAGTAAGAATCCACACCAGGCAGCAGACTACGAGGGTGGGGCCAGCTGAGAGAAACTGTGGTGAGGTGAGTACTGTGCGGGCAGGGCTGGCTAAACGGGGAAACTGAGATTCAGAGCTGACTGTGGACTATGTCAGTTGCCTTGGTGGGAGAAACTCCCAGTCTCACATGAGAGTTCATTGGAAAGCGGGGCTAGAGCTGAGCAGGTGAGTTGCACTGTTCCCTCTCTGGCCCCTGCCCCACAAGCAGCAAGGAGGGTTGCCCTGCCTGGGTGAATACCTAAGGCCCCACCCCCTTACAACTTGACAGGTATGCCAAGACAAAGAAATATGGCCCAAATAAAAGAACATAGCAAAACTTCAAAAAGAGAGCTAAACGATGAGGAGATAGCCAACCTATCTGATGGAGAGTTTAAAGCCCTGGTGATCAAAATGCTCACAGGATTTATTGAACTTCATTGAAAAATGAAAAAACAAATGAAAGATACCCAAAATGAAATAAAGCAAAATATTTCAGGGAACCAACAGTGACAGGAAGGAAACCAGGACTCAAAGCAATGATTTGGAACAAAAGGAGGGAATAAACATCCAACTAGAACAGAATGAAGAAACAAGAATTCAAAAAAATGAAGAGAGACGTGGGAACCTCTGGGACAACCTGAAATGTTTCAATATCTGAATTATAGGGGTCCCAGAAGGAGGACAACAACGGCAAGAAATTGAAAACTTATTTGAATAAATAATGAAAAAAACCTTCCCCAATCTGGCAAAAGAAATAGACTTCCAGGAAGTCCAGGAAGCCCAGAGAGTCCCAAAGAAGTTGAACCCAAAAAGGAACACACCCAGGCATATCATCATTAAGTTACCCAAGATTAAAGATAGAGAATAGAAAACAGCAAGAGAAAAGGACAGAGTTACCTAAAAGGAGTTCCCATAAGACTATCAGCTGATTTCTCAAAAGAAATCTTGCAGGCAAGAGGGGGCCGGAAAGAAGTATTCAAAGTCATGAAAGGCAAAGACCTACATCCAAGATTGCTCTATCCAGCAAAGCTTTCATTCAAAATGGAAGGGCAGATAAAGTGCTTCCCAGATAAGGTCAAGTTAAAGGAGTTCATCATCACCAAGTCCTTATTATATGAATTGTTAAAAGGACTTATCTAAGAAAAGGAAGATCAAAACTATGCACAGTATAATGACAGCAAACTGACAGCTATCAACAAATGAACCTAAAAGAAAACAATGAAAACAAAAACTAAGTAAACAACTAAAACAGAAACAGAATCGGAGAAACGGACATCACATAGTGGGATTTCAGTGGGGGGAAAGGGAGGAATGTGGGGAAAAGGTACAGGGAAGAAGAAGCATAATTGGTAGGCATAAAATAGACGAGGACAGGTGAAAAATGGTATAGGAAACAGAGGACTCAAAGAACTTATATGTACAACCCATGGACATGAACTAAGTGGGGGGAATGCTGTAGTGTTGGTAGGTGCAGGGTGGCGAGGGAATAAAAGGGGAAAAATTGGGAAAACTGTAATAGCATAATCAATAAAATATACTTTAAAAATATACAATGTCTCTTGAAAGGAATATCTCCAAGCAAGGCGATTCCAGTAGTGGTGGGGTAAGTATCTCAGAGTTTTCAGAGAGACATGATGAATACTGTGAGAGTGTGTAATCAGAATATACTGTTTTCCCACAATTCTATCTAGGGTCAGGTGCTGAATGTCTACATGCAGACATTTAAAAAAAAAACTTTGGATTTCTAAAATGTATTTTTCCTGAGCTTAAAATAGTATAAAGTTCCCTGGTTGGTGTAGATCAGTGGATTGAGTGTGGGCCTGTGAACCAAAAGGTCACCAGTTCAATTCCCAGTCAGGGCACATGCCTGGGTTTGGGGCCTGGTCCCCAGTGGGTGGTGTGCGAGAGGCAACCACACATTAATGTTTCTCTCCCTCTTTCTCCTTCCCCTCCCCTCTCTCTAAAAATAAATAAATAAAATATTTTAAAATAAAATTTAAAAATAATATAAAGTATTTTATTTCTCAAATTCCCAAATATTTAACCATTTACTTCACTTATTTGAAATCTAAAATTAAAGCTTAAAAGAACTTTCAACTTCAAGATCTAAAAAAATAAAAAGACCACTCTGTATCTCTATGTTTATATACTTTGTATAAACAATACATCCAGGCTGCACGAAAGCTATGCCAAATATTGATGATCTGTGAGGGAAAAGACTAGCTTCCAGCAACACTGAGACATTAACTATCAAGGAAGAGATTATTTCCTGACAGAACCAGGATGATCACAGTGGTTTCAAAGTCATTTTGTGTATCAGAAAAAAAAAAACTTTTAAAAACCCAGACTCATGGGAATGCCAATTATAATGCACATAAAATCAGAGTTGCTCTTGAATGTTGGTAAATGGGTATAAATGGAAGAAGCAGAGCTTTCTTCCTCCCAGGGCACTTTCTCTACCTTAAAACCTAAAGATTGTGCTAAGAGAGAGAGAGAGACAGACAGACAGACAGACAGGGAAACTTCTACCAGTATGCACCGTGTGCAGTTAGCCATATGCAAGCTTACCTAGAAGCTGAACCAGAGGGAGAGGATTCTGAGAGGATGCCAGTGGTGACAGAGGCTGGCTCGTCAAGGAAACAGGATGTCCAGAGACCTCAGTTCTCTGAACAGAGGCAAAGGGCTCTGGTCCCAGAGAGACCAGAACAGGCCTGCAACCCAGCCAGCCAGCCAGCTGGCTACCTATGATGAGAAACTCACATTTCCCAGCGGTTTCCCATGCTTTTATGCTTCTTGTGCTGTCTTTGTTTATTCCTTTCTAATTCTCCATCAATAAAGATCATCAGATTATGGTATGAGAAAGACAACATTGAGCATTTTTTCCTATACTTAGTCCAGCATGTCATTATTTTGTTTTAATATATGAACATTTTACTTTCAGATTATAAAACCAGTATTTACTCTATGTAATTTGAAAAAATCAGAAAAATGCAAAGGAGAAAATAAAAATCAACCATCATACTGCCAATAATAAGTAACAGGTAATAAAAATTTTAAACTTGGTCTTTCTGCAATGCATACACTTTTTACAAAGTTAAAATAGGATACTGTATAGTTTTATATCTCCTTTTTTTTCTGGCTAATATTATATTTAAAAACTTTTCCATATCCACAAAATATTCAAGACGTTATGTATTGAGTTTGGTTGATAATCTATTACTAAAAAAGAGTACCATAAATGTTTAATAATTTCTATTTTTTAAAGTATATTTTATTGATTATGCAATACAGTTGTCCCATTTTTTTCTCCCCTTTATCCCCCTCCACCCTGTACCCCTCCTCCCACCAGCATTCCCCCCTATTTAGTTTGTGTCCATGAGACTTACATGTAAGTTCTTTTACTTCTTCATTTCCTATACCATTCTTAACTTCCCTCTGTCTATTTTGTGCCTACTATTTATGGTTCTTATTCCCTGTACCTTTTCCCTCATTCTTCTCCCTCCCATTCTGTGCTGATAACCCTCCATTTGATCTCCATTTCTGCGATTCTGTTCCTGTTCTAGTTGTTTGCTTAGTTTGTTTTTGTTTTAGGTTAAGTTGTTGATAGTTGTGACTTTCTTGTCATTTTACTGTTCATAGTTTTGATCTCTTTCTTTTTCTTAGATAAACCCCTTTAACAATTCATATAATAAAGGCATGGTGATGATGAACTCCTTTAACTTGACCTTATCTAGGAAGCACTTTATCTGCCTTTCCATTGTAAATGATAGCTTTGCGAGGTAGAGTCATCTTGGATGCAGGTCCTTGCCTTTCATGACTTGGAATACTTCTTTCTGGCCCCTTCTTGTCTGCAAGATTTCTTCCGAGAAATCAGCTGACAGTCTTATGGGAACTCCTGTGTAGGTAAGTGTCTCCTTTTCTCTTGCTGCTTTTAAGGTTCTCTCCTTATCTTTAATCTTGGGTAATTTAATTATGATGTGTCTTGGTGTGTTCCTCCTTAGGTCCAATTTCTTTGGGACTGAGCTTCCTAGAATTCCTTGAAGTCTGTTTCTTTGCCAGATTGGGGAAGATCTCCTTCATTACTTTTTCACATAAGTTTTGAGTTTCTTGCTGTTCCTCTTCTCCTTCTGGCACCCCTATGATTTGGATGTTGGAACGTTTAAAGCTGTCCCAGAGGTTTCTAAGCCTCTCATTTTTTTGAATTCTTGTTTCTTGATTCTGTTCTGGTTGAACGTTTATTTCCTCCTTCTGTTCCAAATTGTTGATTCTAGTCCCAGTTTTCTTCCCTTCACTGTTGGTTCCCTGTATGTTTTTCCTTATTTCACTTTGCATAGCCTTCACTTCTTTCTCTATTTTGTGTCTGTAGTCAACCATTTCTGTGAGCATCCTGATTGCCAGTATTTTGAACTCTGCACCTGACAAGTTGGCTATCTCCTTATTGCTTAGTTCTTTTTCTGGAATTTTGATCTGTTCTTTCATTTAGGCCATATTTCTTTGTCTTGGTGCACCTGTTAAGTTATGAGGGGCTGAGCATCAGGTATTTGCCAGGACGGGACAATCCACATTGCTGCATTGTGGTGCTGTATGTGGGTGAGGGGTCAGAGAGGGAACAATGCTGCTTGCTTGGCTCACACCCTGCTTCAGTCACTTTCCTTGTGAGCCACAAGCAAATTGGGCCCTTCTGGTGCCAATTCCTTGGTGGGTGGGTTTATGTATGTTCTAGGATCCCATAGGTCTCTCCAACAAACTCTCCTGTGAGGCTGAGAGTTTCTCATGCCACTGCAACCCCCATAAGTTTTCACAACCAGAGGTTTTGAGACTTTCTTTCCCTGTGCTGGAACCCTGGGTTGTGTGGTCTGTTATGTTCTTCCCAGTTGTTCCTCCTGATTTATCCACATGATGCCAATGTGAGACCACCAGCCAGTGGCTCCACTGCCTGTCCTTTAGCCCCTGTCTTGCCACGTGTCCTCTCCACCCTGGCTGTCTGTCTCTGCCCCTCCTACCAGCCTGGATGAATATTTCTTCTTTAACTCCTTGGTTGTTGGACTTCCATATAGCTCACTTTTCTGGTAGTTCTGGTTGTTTGTTTTTTTTTTTTTAATTTGCTGTTGTCTTTTTTTGGTTGTGCAAGGAGGCAAACATATCTACCTACACTTCCATCTTGGTCAGAAGTCTCTAATAATTTCTAAATGTTTGGCTGTTAGGTTGTGTCTAACTTTTTCCCATTATTAGAAATATGATGTGCATATTAATTATCACTGCTAATGATGAAAGGCACATATCTTCATCTGTTTCCTTAGGATAGATTTCTATAATAGTGTAGAATCAAAATGTGTATTTTGATTTATAGATGGCCATCTTCCCACAGTGCCCTCACATGATGGTAGGAGCAAGAGAGCTCTTTGTGGCCTCCCAAACCCATTTGGTAAAGGGGCACCAAACCCATTTATGAGGGCTCTAATATGATAACTACTAGTGACACATGACTATAGAGCACTTCAAGTGTGGCTAGTATTAAATGAGATGTGCTTATAAGCACAAAAAATAAACCCAGTTTTGAAGACTTATGATTTTATACTAAGTCCATGTTGAAATTATTATATTTGGACAGACTGGTTTGAACAAAATATATTATCAAAATTAACTTCACCTATTTCTTCTTGCTTCTTTAATGTGTTTGTAGGGTACCAATGGATAAATGCACAGAAAACTCAGAAGAAAAGTTTGGACTAGAGACAGCTTCAGAGTCACAGCTGCAAGTGGTTGTAGCCCCTGAGGTGTTTTCTACTAGCACGCAGTGTGTGCCTAGCAAACATTTTCTAAGAGAATGATCTAATCTACCCTCTTTAGTTGTCCACTCTTGTTGCACAATCCCCCACCCCAGGCCTGGAAAAAAGACTAGTGTTTGTTAACAGCCTAATTTTGACATGAAAATAAGTTACCTGACTAACTTGAATTAAAACTACAACCCAGCAGTCTTTAAGCTGGGTGTGCAAACCTTTAGGAGCCCACAAGGCTTCCCAACAGATGCGTGAATGTAAATAGTGTAAAGGAATCTATTTCCAGATCCTCACCTTATGTATTCTTTCCTAAAGCTGATTTGCCTGAAGACACACTTTGTGATTTTCTTTTCCCATTTTTTCCTTTCATAATTACTCACTTTCACTCTAGAAAATAAAGAGCTGTCTCTCACCTACCTAGAATCTTACTACAAGAAAGCTGAGGCAGAGAGATTTAGAAACTTGCTCAAAGTCACACAATTAGTAATTGGTAAGCCATGAATCAAATCTAGGCAATATTTCTGATGTCAGAAACCTGATTTATTTCTATTTCCCCACTCTGCCTTCCTCAGAATCCACTTCATCCTGAAACCATCTCTCCTTATGGACACAACATAATTACCAATGGCTCCCAGCAATACATACTTCTCCATGAATATCCAGAGTTGGTAAATCTCTATCCCGACATTATAGCAAGCAACCTGACCTAATTTGGCTTGGGTCACATCCCATCCTCTCCCACAATCCTCACCACCACCTGCCACAGTCACAAACATTGTGGCCCAGGAAACTCAATGCACTGGTTGTCATAAGCTAATCAGAGTCCAACCTCAGAGATACATATAGTCACTTTCCCTGAAGCATATGGACTAACAGAGGTAATGGTAGGTTGTAAAATTAAAACATAAGAAATATTAGGAAAAGGGGAAAGTAGATGTTATATAGGCAAACTTGATAATGTCCATTATATATATGGTCGTGGGGAAGATAGAAAAGGAAGAAGAAAAGCAGAGATATTTGTAGAAGGGTTCAGCCCTACTCATTGAGTGATACTGTTGCAATCCACATTTGTTCAGACAATGCTCTGAGATACAAAATGATTCCAGTTCCCCCTGTAGGAACAAGCTAGGTGTGTCAGATTGTATTTTCCAGAATACTTATGACAGTGTCTCCCATTCTACAGGCTCCTTTTGCAATGTGACTTTGCTACATCTACCATCAAGAACTGGGGTCTAACCCTTGATGTTGTGGTTCAGTGGGTTGAGCATCATCCCCCAAAGCAAAACGTAGCTGGCTCGATTCCTGGTCAGGGCATATGCCTAGGTTGCAGACCAGGCCCCTCATTGGGGGCATGCAAGAAACAACCAATCGATGCTTCTCCTGCACATGCATGTTTCTCTCTCTCCCTTTCTCCATCCCTTCCTCCTCTCTAAAATAAATAAATAATCTTTTAAAAAAAGAAGAAGCAGGGTCTATGTGCCTTCACTTGAATCTAGGTGGAAATAATGTTATGTTGACTTCTGAGGCTTATAAATGGTGATATAACTTCTACTTAATTTTCTCTGGGGCCACTTGTTCTTAGAACTGAGCCACTATACTGTGAGAAAGTTCAAGCAGCCCATGGAGAGGCCCATAGGGAAGAACCAAACCTACTGGTTCATAGTCCTAGCTGAACTCCCAGCCAACACCCAGCACCAACTTGCCAAGCATGCCAGTGAACCATCTCAAAAGTGGATCTTTAACCCCATATCGATCTATTCCAGATGGTACCATATGGGGCAGAGACAAGCTCTCCCTGAAAACCTCATCAGAATTTCAGATTGCTGATCAAACTAAATGATTCCTGTTGTTTTAAGCCACTAAAATTTGCAGTTGTATTACATAGCCATGGATAATCGATACAGCAAGCAAACACAATGACTATACAGCCAATCACACCTGCCATTTCACCCACCCCTAGCTACATACATGATGAGAAAAAACACCCAGACATGACTATGTTTTATTTTAACTTTTTATTAGGAAAAACCTCAAACATATATTAAGTAAACAATGAACCCATTACCCATTTTCAACAATCATCATCAATATGTGATTCTTATATTATTTGTATATCCATCCAGTTTCCTACATGGTCTTCATTATATTTTTTAGGTAAAATTTACATGAATTCAAATGCAAAAATCTTAGCTGTATAATTTTGACAATGGATACATCCACACCGCAGTCATTTTCCACCTCCCCAGATATTTCCTTGTTTTCCTCTCCAGCTAAGCCTTCTGTAGCAGTCAAGGTCCAGTCAGGAGACAGAAAGCACACCAGTAATTTAAATATAGAACATTTAATCTATTCTAACAATTAAATTCTAATAATTTGATTCAGAGTTACACTAACAATTTTTTTAATTTTTAAAGATTTTATTTATTTATTTTTAGAGAGAGGGGAAGGGAAGGAGAAAGAGAGGGAGAGAAACATCTATGTGTGGTTGCCTCTCGCGTGCCCCCCACCAAGGACCTGGCCTGCAACCCAGGCATGTGCCCTGAGTGGGAATCGAACTAGCAACCCTTTGCTTCGCAGTCCAGTGCTCAATCCACTGAGCCACACCAGCCAGGGCCAATGATTTTAATAGAACAAGAATTCATATGTTAGAGAAAACAGAAAGGGATAGACAAAATGTATGAAAAGATGCAGGATTTTAATTGGAATGTACAGAGGATGAAAAAGAATCAAATGGACATTCTAAAACTGAAAAACATACCGTCTGAAATTAAGAACTCATTTAATGTATTTAACAGTAGATAGGACACAGCATAAAACAGATTTAGCAAGCTCAAAGACAATCAATAAAAAATATCCAAACTTGGACAAAGAAGGAAAAAAGGAGAAAGAACAAAGCAAAAGAGACATGAAGGACAATGTAAAAAAATGTAAAAAAAATTGAACATATTTGTCATTGGAATCCCAGAAGAAGAAGAAATTGGGTAAAAGAAACAGTTGAAAATGACCAAGAATTTTCTAAAACTGATGAAAAATTAATCAACAGATTGAGTATACCCAGCAAATTAAGCAGGATTTTTTTAATCAGCCACTATTCAAGAGGTTTGCAGGTAAATAATATTCTAAGTAAACCACCAGGTTTTATTTAAGACAGATATATGAAGTTTAGAAGAGGTTAAACATACAGGAAAATCTGTGATGAAAGATTAAATATTCCAAAATTTGCAGATGGGTTTTAGAAGAGTGTGAGGTCTGGCAACTTGGGTCAGATGGACAAATGTACAGAAACATGAGGCACAAAGGGATTCATCCTGGTAGTCACGTGGGGAAAGCAGGTAACCAGGTTAAGGAGGGTACGTGGGGCCCCAGGAGACTGCTTTCTTGCATTGTGGTAGCAGAGATGAATGAAGGATTCCTTAAATGAATATTGCCTTAAGCAATGGGGAGCACTTCTGTGGGCCTCTTTTCTCTGGGGGCAGAACGATACAGTTGGCTGGTGAGGAAGTGCTCACACTCAGAGGAAGAACCAAGGATGCCTCCCACAGCTTTGTAGTGTTATAGCAAGTGGAGAGCAAGGCTAAGAGAGGCTATCACTTCCCTGATGTACCCTGACCCTCAACTCAGGTCCACTTCTGCCACCTGCTCCATGGCCTATCTGGACTGTCATCACTCAAAATGGCTCTATCCTGAATCTTAAATACAAATATTCCACTTTCGGACCCCCATCTCCTACTTTGCCAGCTCCCTCACTCAATTACTACCTCTATTCCTCTTCACTCACCCCTTAGCAACCTCCACTTTCTACCCATATATCGGTATCATGTCTTATTCTCATTCCCCACCCAGTCCTTAGAGTCCTTGGCCCACCACTCCAGGCACTCTCAAAAGTGTAGTGCCCTCACCATTGCCCTTCCATTCTATATGCCTGGCAAACTCCAATCCTGGATGAAGTCAACTTGCATTTCTGTACCTACATGTGGCTTACTGAGTGCTGCTTGAGAAAAAGTACACAATTGGGAAGATGAGTACCACTCACTGTACATATTTTTTAAGTATATTTTATTGATTATGCTATTACAGTTGTCCTATCCCCCTCTGCCCTGCACCTCTCCTCCCACCAGCATCCCCCCCCTTTAGTTCATGTCCATGGGTTGTATATATAAGTTCTTTGAATTCCCTGTTTCCTATACCATTCTTAACCTCTTCCTGTCTATTTTATGCCTACCAATTATGCTTCTTATTCCCTGGACCTTCCATTGTTTTCCTCCCCCTCCTTCCTGAAAACCCTCCATGTGATCACCATTTCTCTGGTTCTGTTCCTGTTCTAGTTGTTTGCTTAGTTTTTGTTTTTGTTTTTCAGGTTCAGTTGTTGATAGTCGTGAGTTTGTTGTCATTTTACTGTTCATAGTTTTTTATCTATTTCTTAGATAAGTCCCTTTAACATTTTATATAATAAGAGCTTGGTAATGATGAACTCCTTTAACTTTACCTTATCGGGGAAGCACTTTAATTATATAAAGGTAAAACATAAAGGAAATGGCTCACAAAAAAAATCACAAAAAAATTAAAATACATCTGTATACAGAGTACAAAATTAGGGTTACCCTCTAAAACCATCCCCCAAAACATTTGCTGTAAATAGTTTGGCGTATGCTCTATATATGTATTGTCTTAAATACAGATACAGGTATACATATAAGCACACATTTATACATACATACACCTAAACATATATATGGGAAATCACATAGGTAGCTAGATTGCAGCAGACACGTTGTTGGGCAACTTGTATTTTTTTTAATTGAATATGTCTTGGGGAGACTTTCTTCTCAAAAGCTCAGATATAGTTAATTCTAAATATATAATATCCTATTCCTGTATTCACATTTAGATTACTATTTTCACTATGTAAAAATGTTATAATGAATAAATATCCCTGTACATCCTTCTGATCACATATGCAAGCATATCTCCAAAGTGGATCCCTAGAAGTGGAAATGTTTGGTTAAAAGGTAGAAGCATTTGAGATTTTAATAAATACTTCTAAATTACCATCCAAAAAGGAGGGGGCCTGTCCTCTTACCTGCATAGGAGAGAGTTTTTACCCCAGCTGCGCTCTCAACACTGGCTGCCTGCCTCTCCTCTTTCCTTCCCTAGACTTCTGGCTAATTCTCCTGATAATTTAACCTCTGCTCCTTCCATCCTCACCCAAACATACACATTCTTGGCAAATAGCTCACCAAATATTTGAAGAAAAAATAATAGAAGTCACCAGAGGAGAACTTCCTTGGCTTGCTACCCCCAAACCTACAAAGCCTGCCCATCCCTATCCTGTCCTTCTCTCCCCTTATGTGGGTGGGGAGATGGGGAGACAGTCCTTCCCCTGGTTTAAGGAAATCCTGGGTGTGGGGTCCTTCCCTTCACAAAGGGTTAGCTTACCTTTCCTCTCAAGGTGTCTGTGTCCCCTCTCTGCTTAGCTAACCTCAATCTATCTTCTGCCTTCATCGCTCCACTGAAACCCAAGGCTCGCCTGGGGCCGAATCCACTACATCCCTTCTTGTCCTTATCTTAAGCTACACTATTTTTCACTGCCTTCGTAAAGCCACACTCTCCTGATATCTCTGTCTCTAGGGCACTTCTTTCTCACGCCTGATCTTGTCCTCAAACTCCCCTAGTCTGAACCCGCAAAGTTGGAGCTTGGGATTTCTGTCCTGGGGCCTTGTGTTCCTTCTCCCTGGGAGATGTCACCCACCCCTCTCTCTCAGCCACCATTACCTCTGGGTTCTCCTGGATCTCCACCTTCAGTCCAGACCGCCTATCTGACTTCATTCTCTCTCACTCCGCTGGTCGGGCCTCCACTCCCTCTCCCAGCCAAACCTCAGCCCCTCCTCCGGGAAATCCCTTCGATTCCCCCTTCTTCTAACTCGACCGCCACGTGGCTGCAGTACCTCGCAGATCTGAGGAATGTAGTTCTGCTTGAAGTAATTTCTCAGCCTGGGGCTGGCCCTGCGTAGCGAGGACATGGGAAGATGCCTCACAACCCTGCACTCTCCGCGGGCTCTTCCCGCCCGGAGCAGTAGAAGCAGAGCTAGGAGCTGGGCTGGCGCGTCCCCGCGTTGCCCCGGCAACCACGGGGCGTGCCACAGCCGGGCACCAGTGCAGTGGGCAGCCGGGAGAGGAGCGGGCCGGGGTCTGGATTTGGGGGCACAGGCCCGGGAGGAAGTCTTGGAAAGCTCTCCCCCGGGCGGTGGGAGTCCCCTTTTGTCCCCTTCGGGTCACGCAGTATGGCAGTTCTTCACGGAATCTGGATCTTCTCTACCAGCCTCTCCCCCAACCTAGGGGAGCTGCCGGGATGTGTCGTGCCAGCAGTGGGCGGTTTTACTGTTTTCGAAGGGCCGTTTCCGGGAGGCGGAGCTCAGGCTCCCATTTTCCTTTTCCTCCCATCGTTTTAGTCGAGCTCCGCTGGTTGTGGCGCCCCAGAGCTTCCCGCGCCAGGCCCTACGCTGCGCTCCGGCCGCGGTGGCAGCATGGGTGGCGCCCGGCGCGTGGGCTGGGTGGCGGCGGGCCTGGTCCTCGGGGCCGGTGCCTGCTATTGCATTTACAGGCTGGCGCGGGGCCAGCGGCCAGGAAGCCAGAGGCTTCGGCTGCGTTCCTCCCGGTCCGCAGGTGAGGCCGGGGGACAGTGGGCAGGTGGGCGGGCCCTGGAGCGTCCTAGGGGCGGATGTTGAAGATGCCGCAGGCGTCCCGGCCTTTCCTGTGCTCCGAGTGGAAAAGAACCAGAGCGGGAGGAAGGAGGGTGGCCCAGGTGCTGAGGGCGTATCGTCCACTTGACGGGGGTAGGGTTCTGATCCTCTTCCCCTCCTCCACTTCTTTGTTCCAAATCCCAGGATGAAAAATTGCTCAAACTTTCTGCCTAGTCTGGCGTCACAGTTGAGGATTAGGTTATTCAAAAGCATATTGATTGCCTCTCACGTTAAAGCTTGCTCCCGGCCTTTATGCTACCAAAGGGAGTCCCCCTACTGTGGACGGTGTGTTGTGGGGGCCTGGGGCAGCAGAAATTCTGTGTGCAGTTGCCCTGGAAGAAAGAACGCCAGAGGCAGTTCTTCTTGGACTCAGCATAGCCTCTGAGAGGGGAGGTACCTTAAAGTCACCGTGGTCCATGTATATGCAAAATTGTAGAGGGGATGCTGGAGATAGATGTATAATAGATAATAGCTATTTCAAAATGGCTATATCTGCATGGGGGGCGCCCTCCTGGTGGACAAGTACAGGGTTAGGTTTCTGTCCAGAGGTTGGTAGATGCATTCAGGATTCTAACAATTTGCTGAATATTCTGGAGGGATAGTTCAGATAATGGAAGCTATTAGGGAAGTAAGAAATCTGCCAACCAAGAAACTCCCCTCTACAAATGGAGAAAAGAATTATAAATAGCTTTATTATAGCACAAACATTCAACCAGATTGTTACACCCATCACAGGCAATCTGGTAATAGGATTGCAAAGACAAAGAATTCTTGCCCCTTTATGTACACAGGCAGATGTATCTCTATATATAAGTTCGCTGGTAGTTGGGGTGGCTATTTATGTTGGTCTTTATCCAGAAAGAAAATAAGATTTCTCATTATCTTTATGACAAACCAGGTGCCAACAAGGAGCCAGTGCCAAGCCTAAACTCAGAGACAAGGAGATCAGCTCCATCTGATCTCCCTTGATGATTAAGTTTTAAACAGATAATCGTAAAGCCCCTAAGAAAGACTTTCTTGGATTGTAAAGTGGCAAGAAGCTTACTTAGCTTTTTAAAAGATGTATATTTATGTTCAAAGGACAGATAAAGGAATTACAAGTTTGCTCAAGAAAATGCCCTGAGAAAAGAGTGTATGGGAGGCCTCTTTTTACACAAGACAAAAATCCATTTTTTTCAGATCTGCATTTATCCTTACAAAGCCTAATTTGTAGTATTTGTGTCAGAGACGTTTCTGTATAAGTAATTGGTCTGGTGGCCTGGACTCACATACCTTCTCACTTATACTGATAAAGAATGACAGTCTTACTTTTAAACTTAATTAGTTTTACTAGTTTCCAAAATCACCATTACCTTAGGTCAGGCAACTTATAAAATGTTGCTCAGGGTCCCTTCTTCCAGAAGCTACACCTTTATATTTGAAGTCTGGGAAATACCTATTTTGTAAGCATCATGTTTAGATTTTAGAGGATGATCTTTTTTAAATTAAGTACAATTAACATATACATTCTTTAGTTTTAGGTGTACAACATCATGATGTCATATACTTATGTGTATATCTTGCAAAATGACTGCCACACATAGTTGTACATTTTTTCTTGGGATGACAACTTTTAAGGCTTACTTCTTGTAGCAGTTTTCAAGTATATGATATGTTAACTAGAGTCACCAAGCTGTGTGTTACATCCCCATGACGTATTTCTCTTGTAATGGGAAATTGATGCCTTCACCTAGTTTATGAATGGGGCCACCACCACACCCTCCCACCACACTACCTCTGGCAACCACCAGTCTGTGCTCTGTATCTGAGTTTATTTGTTTTTAGATTCTACATGTAAATGAGAAAAAGTTTGGCCTCCTTTGTCTAGCTTATTTCACTTAGCATAATGTCCTCAAGATCAATCCCTGTTGTCATTGATGGCAGGATTTCTTTTTATGGCTGAATAGTATTTCATACACACACACACACACACACACACACACACACCACTTTTTCTTTAACCATCCATCAATGGGCACACTCAGGTGATTTCCATATATGGTAAATCATGAACATGGGGGTGCAGATATCTTTTCAAAGTAGTGATTTTGTTTTCTTTAGACAACACCCAGGATTATATAATAGTTTGATTTTTGATTTTTTTGAGGATCCTCCATACAGTTTTCCATAGTTGCTGCACCAGTTTACATTCCCACCAACAATGCATAGTTGTTCCCTTTTTTCCTACATCCTCACACTCATTACTTCTTATCTTTTTGTTGTCTCTTTGATGATAGACATTCTAACAAGTGTGACGTGATAGCTCATTGTGGGTTTTTTAATCCGCACCTGAGGACATATTTCCCTTTTGCTTTTCAGAGAGAGAGAGAGGAAGAGAGAGAAAGAGAGAAATACTGATGTGAGATAGAAACGTCAGTTGGCTGCCTTCTTGTTCATGCCCCAACTGGGGGATCAAACTTACACAGTGTAGATATGTGCCTGACCAGAAATTGAACCCACAACCTTTTGGTCCACGGGATGATGCTCCAGTCAACTGAGCCACACCGGTCAGGGCCACATTGTGGTTTTGATGTGCATTTCCCTGATGGACTCGTTGGCCATGTTTGTGTCTTTGGAAAAATATCTATTCAGATCTGCCCATTTCTTAATCAGATTGGTTTCGTTTTCTGGCTGTTGAGTTGCATGAGTTCTTTATATACTTTGGATATTAACCCCTTATCAGATAGATGATTTGCAAATATTCTCCCATTCCATAGGTTACCTTTCATTTTGTCGATGATTTCCTTTGCTGTGCTGAAGCTTTGCACTTTGATGTAGTACCACTTGCTTATTTTCACTTTTGTTGTTTTTGTTTTTTTATGTCAAATTCAAAAAATCATGCCAAGACCTACGTTAAGAAGCTTACTGCCCATGTTTTCTTCTAGGAGTTTTATGGTTTCAGGTCTTACTTTCAAGCCTTTAGTCCATGTTGAGTTGATTTTTGTGCATGGTGTAAGGTAGTCCAGTTTTATTCTTTGCATGTAGCTGTCCAATTTTCCCAACACAGTCCTTCGCCGTTGTACATTTCTGGCTCATTTGTCATAAATTAATTAATTGTGTATGTGTGAGTGTATGTCTGCAGTCTTTAAGGTTTTCTATATATTTATCTGCAAATAGTTAACAGTTTTACTTCTTTTCCAATTTGGATGCCTTTTATTCTCCTTTCCTAATTGCTTTGGCTAGGACTTCCAATACTGTGTTAAATAAAAGTTGCAAAAGTAGACATCCTTGTGTTGTTGCTGATCTAAGAGAAAAACCTTACAGCTTTTCACTGTTTAGTGTGATGTTAGCTATGAGCTTGTCATATGTGCTCTTCATTATTTTGACATTCCCTCTACATTTATTATGTTTACATTCCTCTATACTTGTTTTCTCCATCTATTGGTCATATGATGTTTACCCTTTATTTTGTGAAGTGGGATATCACATTGACTGATTTACAGATGTTGAACCATCTTTGCGCCCCCAGCATAAGTTTCAGTTGATCGTGTCGTGTAAACTTTTTAATGTACTGTTGAATTCAGTTTGGCTGTATTTTGTTGAGACTTTTGCATCTGATCATCAGAAATATTGGCCTGTGATTTCTTCTCTTATGGAATCCTTGTGTGGTTTTGACATCAGGGTACTGTTGGCCTCATAAAATGAGTTGGGAAGAGTTTCCCCTCTCTTCGTTTCCATTTACTTCTGCTCTGGTCTTTATTTTATTCCTTCTACTAATGTTCAGTTCATTTGTATGTTAAAATTGAAGCCTGCTCCTTAGGTCATAGATATTAAGATAAGCAAAAAAGCCTCTTTCTGGGGGAAAAACCGATTTTCGTCTGCTGTCTGGGCTGGGCCCTAGGTTAGCAGCAGTCTGCAGTCCCTTAACTATCTCTTAATTTGCTATCGCCTATGGATCTTGTGAATGCAAGCCCTATTGGCTTTCAAAGCTGGATGTTTTTGGGGCCCATCTCTCAGGTGGGAGTCTTAAAAACTGAGGCACAGGATGTGGCATCCAGTTCCTTCACTCCTCAGGGAAAACCTAGAAGGATGAATTTCCTCCCAGTTGTGGCAAGGGTGGGTTTTATAGCCAGGTTTTGTCTCTGCCAGTTTTGATACAGTTTTTTCTCATTCTCCCAGTGTGTAGGAATCCCTCAGTTTCTGGGTTTCTTTCAGAGGGCATTGTGCCCTGCGTGCTGTAGATTCAGTTTGTAGGAGAAGGTGAGCTCAGTATATTTCATAACACCATCTTGAACCAGAACCAGGTGATCTTTTCTTTGTCTTAAAATTTAAGAAATTTATAATTCTTACGACATCAAGACTGTTTGAGGGGATTGAAAACAATGGAAATAATCGCACTTCATTCAACAACCTAATATCAAAATCTGACAAGGATTACGTAAAAACACTATAAATCTGTCTCAATTATGAATAAAAATGGAAAAATGTTAAATAAAATATTACCAAATCAAATCCATCAAGGGATTAAAGTCATAATATACCAAGCCAAATGGATATGTGAGGACTATTTATATTGGGAAATATATTAATGTAATTTATTGTAAATAAATTTATTATAATTTATTGCATTAATATAGAGTAAAAGCAAAAATACATGATGATCCCATAATAAAAATTAATTAATTAAAAAATAATAAACTTCACTGCAAAAAATAATAATACAGCATTTGAAAATTATCATTTCTGATAAAAATGCAGCAAGTTAGGAATAAATGGAAGGAAATGTTCTTAAATTGATGAATAGTATTCATCAGAAGCCAAATCAAACATTATATTTAATAGTGAAACCTAGTAGCATCTTTACTAAATTCAAGAACAAGAGGAGAGCCCTACTATCACAACTGCTTTTCAACACTGACCTGGAGTCATACCTTGATGAGACAAGAAAAAATGCATAAATACTAGAAGGAAGACAATTATAATTAGTAAGTGACATAATGATTTATTTGGAAAAATCCAAAAGAGTCAAATGAGTAACTTTTAGAAGCAGTGAGTTTAATAAAGAAACTTAAACGCAAAATAAATATACTGAAATCAGTAGCTTCTTGTATATAAGCAATTACCAATTTAAAATTTTAATTGACAAGATTTCATTTATGTTGGCAATAAAAACTTTAAAAACTAAGACTACCTCTAGCAAGAAGCCTATATGAAGGTAATTTTAAATGAAGGACATAAGGCTACACAAACAGTATATGTTCCTGGATGGAATGAGTTTGTACCATGACAGTTATCTTAAAATTCATCTTGCTGTAATGTTATTTGGTAGTCACTTTTCTTTCCTTTGAGAACTGTAATTTCCCCTCAGTTTACCCAAGGAAATGGTGAACCACTGAGTCCAAAATTCTTTCACTGTCTTACTGGCACGAAGCTAAGTGGAGAACCAGCACACATATTTGCCTCACCTATGTTGTTACCAGTGGCAACACTGGTAGTTTGAAACCAGCGCTTCAGAATTCACCAGTGGAAAAGCTGGGTGTTTGGTGATCACCATCCTCTAAAGCAGGAGTGCCAAACTCATTTCCACTGGGGGCCACGTCAGCCTTGCAGTTGCCTTCAAAGGGCCGAATGTAATTTCAGCTCTTTAACAGTTAGGGAGTACTTACATTTATACAGTCCTGAAATTATTTCAGCCCTTTGGAGGCAACTCAAGGCTTATATGGCCCCCAGTAAAAATAAGTTTGACACCCCTGCTCTAAAGGGTTTAGAGTTTTAGATTCATTTCTTTCCTGAAAAAGTAATGCATGGTTTTTATTAAAAAATTCAAGCAGAGAATATAGGATTATTTACAAAATTAAATGGGGCTCATCGTTTTAATAGATTAAGAAGGATGGTGGTGGCATAGGGGGCTGGGGGAGCCGTAATGGACCAGGAGTGAAAAGATCTATTCTAAGCCCTGGCTGGTGTAGCTCAGTGGATTGAGTGTGGGCTGTGAAACAAAGTGTCGCAGGTTCGATTCCCAGTCAGGGCACATGCCTGGGTTGCAGGCCACAGCCCCCAGCAACTGCACATTGATGTTTCTCTCTCTCTCTCTTTCGCCCTCTCTTCCCTCTCTAAAATGAATAAATAAATAAATAATCTTAAAAAAAGAAAATTAATACAAAAAAATCTGATTCTAGAGCCAGTTTTTAATCAGCTGTGTGTCCTATTCATAATAATAGCTAAAATATTCTGTGCCTTCATGGTATTTGAGGCACAAAAATGCTTTGGGGCAGGTATTATTAACTCCCATTTAACAAATGAAGAAACTGAGGTATAGAGAGGTTAACTCTCTCATCTGGTAAGTAGATTAGCTGGAATTATAACTAGACAGTCTAGCTCCTTAGCCTTGGCTTATTTTAAGCTACCACATTGTACCTCTTCCCTTCAAGTGAAATTCTATAATTTAACACTTTTCCCTGTAAAAATTTATTTAACCATTTATACATAATTTTATTTATTTATACATAATTTGTTTAATATATCTATAAAACTTTTTTATTAGGTTATCCAAAAAGTCTGGTTAGTTTTTTCCATAAATAAAAGATACATTTTTCATTTTCACCAATAACTTTATTGATTGGGGTATTTTGAGTATGTTGGCTATCTCTTGCTATTAGCTTCTAGTGAACAGAGGCCAGGGTGCAACTAAACATCTTCTAGTGCATAAGACAGCCCCACAGCAAAGAATTCTTTAGCCAGAATGTCAAGAGTACCAAGAAACTTCACAAACCACTTTTGACATGTTCCATCAGTCACAGCACCTTCTCCATACACTGCACAAATCTTTGAGTTTTTACCTTGAAGTAATAAAGCATAATATGCTGAAAATGTTGCGTATTTTCTTCGATCTTCAATATTAAAATGGTTACACAAAAACTCACCAATTTTAACAAGTTTTTTTAAATGAATTTTATTTATTTTTAGAGAGGAGAAGGGAGGAAGAGAGGGAGAGAAACATCAGTGTATGGTTGCCTCTCTTCTGCCCCCTACTGGCAACCCAGGCCTGTACCCTGACTGGGAATCGAACCAGGGACGCTTTGGTTCACAGGCTGGCATTCAATCCACTGAGCCATACCAACCAGGGCCAGTTTTGATAAGTTTTTATTTAACTGCACGCCAATATGACAGCTGTCACAGTTGAATCTAACAAAATTGTTTTGAGTGAAGTGAAAGACAATTAAGCACAACTAGAGCCATTGTATGGAAAAAACTAAGTGAATTTTGGCCAACCCAATAAAAATGGCTTTGTGTGGAAATGTATAAGGAAAAAAATAGGATTTTGAAATGTCTTGGAAGTATGGCTGAGTTAAATTTATTATATTTCTGTCACATGTATGTGTATAAAAATCACAACTTCCGAGTTACATAGGAACCCTTGGAACCAGTTATAGTCTTAGATCAACGCTTTTATTTTAAGAGATGAGAAAATTGAGACTCAAGAAGAGGTTAAATGACTTGGCTACAGCTTTGTATTTTCATTTCTCTAGTCTCTGCTACTAACTCCTGTGTGACTTTAGGCAAATCCTTGAATGATCTTGGCTTTCAGTTTCTTTGTGTTAAAATTACAGGTTTGGATGAACCCTAAATTTTTTTCAGTTCTAGAAATCTGTGTTTTTGTCATTCTTTCACTCATCTTTTCAAGTATTCTTTGGGTTAAACCCTGTTTTATAAGGTGTAAAAGAATGGATCCAGGAGTAAAAGCAGGGCCCAGAGATCCTGATAATGAGACCTAGGAGTGAGAATCTGCTGGCTTAGCTTTCATATTTTCCTAACAGTTGATCTCTTTCTTATTTGGCATCTTCAGAACATCATATCACTTATTGGTTCCCATAATCTATATTTGTTCCTTCCCCTCATAGTTGTTGTGATTCTCCTTTAAGCAGTAGACTTAATTTAATTACAGCAGTAATACATGTTGTTTACAGCAGTAAAACCTGTTCATTATTTGTTTAAAAGTCAGAAAGTACTCACTAGCACAGGGTAGAAAATAAAGTCATTTTTATTCCTAGCACTCAAAGATAACGAGCTATAATACTTGGTACATATTTTTTAAAAGAAAAGCACAGATGTGACATCATACAGTCAGTACCTGGTTTGTATAACCTTCTCCCCTTC
The DNA here is from genome assembly GCF_004126475.2 of Phyllostomus discolor. Taxonomy (NCBI): domain Eukaryota; kingdom Metazoa; phylum Chordata; class Mammalia; order Chiroptera; family Phyllostomidae; genus Phyllostomus; species Phyllostomus discolor. The sequence continues at coordinate 45,046,813 of NC_040912.2, forward strand.
TCCACTCCCAGTAGTATGTTATGGACACATGCGCTGTCTGACCTGTAATCACAGTGTTATAAAAAATGGTTTTCAGGATCTCCTGGGGGTGACAAACAATGTTAGCCAGGATGATGGAGTCTCAGACATGGCACTAGCTGTGGCTGTCTGAGGGGAGGGTTCAGAAAAGAGACAATGGCTTGCCTTTCTATCTGGGTGGAGGCTGTACCCCAGCTCTCTCCTTGATGCCAGACTCTTCACTTTCTCCCTGTATGTCACTAGTGCCTTTCAATCTGCTACCCTTGTGCTGGAGCTTGGGAATGGAGGCATAGGTAGACACACTGTGCCTCCTCGAACAACCAAAATAAGGTCAGCAACAATTTAAAACCAAGATAACAACCAGATCTCACAGAAAATTGAACTGTATGGAAGTCGGACAACCAAGGAGTTAAAATATACACATTCATCCAGACCGGTGGGAAGGGTGGAGTTGGGCAGCTGGGCGGAGAGGGTTCGTGGCACAAAAAGCGGTATGTAAGAAGTAATGCATCCCGGGTGCTTAAGGCATCCCCGGTGCTTAAGTCATCCCGAGCACACAGGCGGCTGGCAGACACAGTAAGGCAGCAACTGTGAAGCGAGGCACTGTGCACAAGGCGCCTGGCTCTCTGGGCCACATTCCTGCCCAGATAAACCAGGTGAAATTGGGCACAGAGACAGACCAAGCAACCTAGGGTCCCAACGCCAGGAAATAGAACCTTGGGACACTAATTGAAAACACCTGTAGGGGTTGAGGCACAGGGAGAGACTCCCAGGCTCACAGGAGAGTTGGAGAGACCTGCAGGGTACTAGAATGTACACAAGCCCATCTACACGGGAATTAGTGCTAGAAAGGCCTAGTTAGCTTGGGAGAAACGGTGGAAGGGACTGAAATCTGATGGAGAGAGGAGCAAGGGCCATTGTTTCCTCTCAGACCCTGCCCCACATACAACGTCACACACAGAGACTGGGTTGCCCCACCCTGGTGAACACCTAAGGCTCCTCTCATACGTAACAGGTGCAACCCCCCCCCCCCCAAAAAAAAAACAACTCAAACTGAAATACAAACCAGAGCGCCAGAGCCAATATTTTTAAGCAACCAAGAGATAGCCAGCCTATCACATGCATAGTTCAAAGCACTGGTGATCAGAATGCTCACAGAATTGGTTGATTTTGGTTGCAAATTAGATGAACAAATGAAGGCTATGATAAGAGAAATGAAGGAAAATGCACAGGGAACTAATAGTGATGGAAAGAAAACTGGGACTCAAAACAATAGAGTGGACCAGAAGGAAGAAAGAAACAACCAAACAGAAAAGAATGGAGAAACAAGAATTTAAAAAAATGAGGAGAAGCTTAGGAACCTCCAGGACATTTTTAAACGTTCCAACATCTGAATTACAGGGGTACTAGACGGAGAAGAGGAAGAGCAACAAGCAGAAAAGTTATCTGAACAAATAATAAAGGAGAACTTCCCCAATCTGGCAAAGGAAATAGACTTCCAAGAAATCCAGGAAGCTCAGAGAGTCCCAACGAAGTTGGACCCAAGGAGGAACACACCAAGGCACATCATAATTAGATTAGCCAAGGTAAAAATGAAGGACAGAATCCTAGAAGCAGCAAGAGAAAAGGAGACACTTACATACAAAGGAGTTCCCATCAGACTGTCAGCTGATTTCTCAAGAGAGACCTTGCAGGCAAGAAGGGGCTGGAAAGAAGTATTCCAAGTCATGAAGGGCAAGGACCTACATCCAAGATTGCTCTATCCAGCAAAGCTTTCATTTAGAATGGAAGGGCAGATAAAGTGCTTCTCAGATAAGGTCTAGTTAAAGGAGTTCATCATCACCAAGCCTTTATTTTATGAAATGTTAAAGGCACTTAGATCTAAAAAAAGAAGATAAAAAACAAGTACAGTGAAATGACAGCAAACTCACAATCATTAACAACCACACTTAAAACAAAAACAAACTCAGCAAACAACTAGAACAGGAACAGAACCACAGAAATGGAGATCACATGGAGGGTTAGCAACAGAGGAGTGGGAGGAGGAGAGGGTGAAAAGGTACAGAGAATAAGTAGCATAGATGGTAGGTAGAAAATAGATGGGGAGGGTAAGAATAGTATGGGAAATGTAGAAGCTAAAGAAATTATGACACATGGACATGAACTAAAGGGGGGAATTTGGGTGGTAGAGGGTGAGCAGGATGGGGGGAGTGAAGGGGTGCAAATGGGGCAACTATAATAGCATAATCAATAAAATATATTTTAAAATGGTTTTCATTTTTCTTGTGATGATTCCTGCATAGAGAATTTTTTTACACATTAGAGCTACAAATTCTAAAAAGTCACTAAGCAGATCTGGCATTTGACTATTCCAGCATTCACTCAGAACGACAGCTTTTCTCTTGTAGCTCCCCTAGCAGGACAGGACTGTTCCCTAGCATCGCAGTCTCCAATTCCTTGTTCATATATAGCAAACAAAAATGCTTCACCACAGACTCGATTGGGTTACTCCCCTAACCTTTTCTCCTGCCGGAGGTGCTCTGAAAATTGTGATCAGAAAAGGTCTGCTTAAATACAAATCCCACTCCCATAGGCGAGTGTGTTATTGGATGTGTGTACCTGATTTTTAAAAGAAACAGAAAATGCAGCTGCCATTAGGGGTGTGTATTACTTGCATGTAGTGTCTTACCGAAATACCAAGTGATTAATTTCTTAATGTCTGTAAGCCTCAGTTTTCCACCTGTAAATTGAGAATTGTAGTAGTATCTTCTTCCCAGGGTTCCTTGAGGATTAAATGAGATAAAGCACATAAAGTACTTAACACCATGCCTGGTATCAGGGCATTCAGTGCTGTTTTTAAAATTTTTTTTTAAAGATTTTATTTATTTATTTTTAGAGAGGGAAGGGAGGGAGAAAGAGAGAGAGAGAGAAACATCAATGTGCGGTTGCTGGGGTCCATGGCCTGCAACCCAGGCATGTACCCTGACTGGGAATTGAACCTGCAACACTTTGGTTCACAGACCGCGCTCAATCCACTGAGCTGTGCCAGCCAGGTGTTTTTAAAATTTTTTATATCTCATGCTGCTTTTAGGTGAACTTTAAATAATTTTCTTCTTATGCAGAAGACTTAACCAATGGTTCATACGATGATATCCTAACTGCTGAACAACTTCAGAAACTCCTTTATCTGCTTGAGTCAACTGAGGATCCTATAATTCTTGAAAGAGCTTTGGTCACTCTGGGTAACAATGCAGCCTTTTCAACTAACCAGGTAAGTACCCCAGTGTCAACAACAGGCTCCTCTCATTCTTACACACCAGCAGTAATTGTGACCCTGAGCGGTAACCTCCCAGAGCCTCAATTTCCTCACCTATGCAATGTGGCTACTTACACCTATGACAGAAGGTTTGTTTTCTTGGGAAAAGATCAACTTAATAGGTTTCTAGATCCCTATGAAGTTGGTCACAAGTATCACATTCATAATAAGTTTAACATTGCATGGCCTTTTTAATTATTTGAAACTCAGCAGAACATTTAAGTACATGCTTTACAGTGTAATAACTCTTAACGTGGATGGTTCTAGTACAGGTGGTCCCCAATCTCTCTGACAACCACTAACGAATGAAAACAGTTTCTACAAGTAGAGACCTGACACCAAGACTAAAGAGCTTAATTGGAATGCTTTTGTCTCTGCCCCCACCCCATCCAATGGAAAAACAGTAGAAAATTTTTTATTATTTTCAGCTAATGCCCTTTGTTAACATGGTCATGAATGCAAAATTAATTTGAATTTATACTTTATTTCAGTCCAGTTTTCTCTAGTATGGCAAGATTTACTGTAAAGCTCTAGTGATTTTTAATGAAATATAAAGAATATTTGTGTATTGCTCACATTCTTTCAGTTGCAAGTGACAGAAATCGGCTTAAATTATTCTGAACCAGAATGGGGAAATATTGAGCTCAGTTAACTTGGACATCCAAGAATAGCACTGCTTTCAGACACAAGTGAACACAGTTCAAGGCTATGGAAAGTGTTGTCAGAGCTCTCTTTATCTTCTGTCTTTGCTTTACCCCTGCTTCCTTTTGTGTATTGGTCTTTGTCTCTCTGGCCACAGAGAAGTTTTCTTCATAGAGATGGAAGCAAAGCAACTGGCCTCTGAAGCATTCCTGTAGCACATAATCCAGAAAGCTGAGTTGTCATGCTAAGATCAAGTGCCCACTCTTTGGGTCAGTTGCGGGGTCAAAGCACCATGGACGATGGTTGGCAAGGCCTGGCTCACATGAGCTTCCTATGGCCAGACAGCAGGGATGGATGTAAACACAGCTGACGAGCAGTCTCACCAAGGACAATATCAGATAGAGGAGGTGCCATCTCTGCCCCAGTGGAAAAAGGAGTGCCAAACAAACAAACGAAAGAATAATCTGTTAGCATGCCTCTATTGGGGTATTTCTGATGCTGTAGTTTTACATCTTTTTGAAACAAATTGTACTCACAGTGAGTCAATAGCCCCTGGTGAGTAAGCAGTTTCTTGGGTAATGGAAGTTAGTGCTCCTTATCATTAATTATAGTGCCTTGATCTGCTTTAGCAGTACAGTAGGAAGAAAAGAAAAGGAAAAAAAAAGCCTGTTTTCTAGTAATCACAAGTCTTTGGGAAGAACCTGAACTTGCAATTGCAGGGGGAAAGTTTTTTTCTCTCTCAGTGCCATGTCTCATTAACAGTAGAGTAAGGGCATTGGGCTGTTGGAAAAATGACAGTAATCATTTTCAGCCTTTTTCCTGAAACAATTGAGGTAATTTTGTCTTTCAGTTCAGGGCCAAAGGCACATAGTATCTATCATAATGTTGCAACTGATCGTGAGAAATTTCCAAGTTACTTCTCCTTTGAAAACTTGGAAACCTTTTTTCAAACTCCAGTTCTACAAGATGTTACCAGTTGTTTCTCCCATGCCCTCCCTGTTGAGGAACGGCCCTCTTTGTGTGTACAGTTCGTAGAGATAGTTGAGTCTTGACCAGTGCAGGGTTAGGAGTGCCAACCTCCACGCAGTTGAAAATCTGCAAATAACTTTTGACACTCCCAAAACTTAACTACCTATAGCCTACCATTGGCCAGAAGCCTTATTACCAATAACATCAACAGTCAATTAACACATATTTTGTGATTCATGTGTCAAATACATGTATCTTAGAATAAGGTAAGCTAGAGAAAAGAAAATGTCATTAAGAGAATAATAAGGGAAAGAAAATGCATTAACAATATTTATTGGAAAAAATCTAAGTATAAGTGTACCTGTGCATTTTAAACCCCTGTTGCTCAGGATTCATCTGTACTGCATTCAGTACTCGCCTCAGGGAGCTTCCCAGTGCATATGAACATTAATGCATCACAATAAGGAAACTGTTCATTCTTGTTATACCCAGAGTTTCTCACACTTAATCATAAAACCTCCCCCCTTTTTTAAATGGAATATCCATAACATCTTGGGGGATTAGTATTCCAAAGAATACATTTTAGCAAAACACTTCTTCAGTATTCTAAATCAGGGGTCCCCGACCCCCAGGCAGCAGACCAGTACCATCTGTGGCCTGTTAGGAAGGAACCAGGCTGCAGAGGGAAGCTCGCCTGAGCTCCACCTCCTGTCTGTCTGCTGCCCCCCTCACCGGCCATGGACAGACCAGTCCCTGGTGCCCAAAAGGTTGAGGACTGCTGCTCTAAATCCTAATATTTTTATAAATTTGCCTGTATAGAGAAGTCATAATTTATTTCAAAGCAAAATAATTTTTTAATAAATTGCTTTGAGATCACTACAGTAGCTTCCAAATCTCTATATCACCATGCTGTTGTTTAAGTAATTACATATTTTAATTTATTTTCAATTGATTTTTTTACCTGTAATATTATTGACGGTAAAATTTTTAAAATAGGAATTATAGATGGTATATGGAAAAGATATTTGCAAAGAGTCATTAATTTTATTTGTGTCTGTGGATGTAAAGAGTAGGGAATGCATATTGAATTTATGGTCCTGCTTTTTTTCATCTTAGGTCATTATTCGTGAATTGGGTGGTATTCCAATTGTTGGAAGAAAAATCAACGATCCCAACTACAGTATTAAAGAGAAGGCTTTAAATGCACTGAGTAACCTGAGTGTAAATGTTGAAAATCAAATCAAGATAAAGGTAAGCTATCTGAAATCACAAATGTGTAAGGTTTTCTATAAATGAAGGAGAAAGTAACAAAAAGATCAGTAATGAAATTTTAATAGACTCTCCTTTATAACTTTATGGCCAAGAATTACCCTGTTTTCCCCAGCTTTATTGAGATATAATTATCATAAAACATTGTGTGAGTGCAAGGTATACAGAGTGGTGATTTGGTACATGTATGTATTTCAAAATGATTACCACCACAGTGTTAGCTAACACCTCTATCATCTCATGTAATTACCTTTTATTTTCCTCCCTATGGTTAGAACGTTTAAAATCTCTTAGCAACTTTCAAGTATACAATACAGTATATAAACTATAGTCGCCCTGCTGTATATTAGATCCCCAGGATCTGTTCATCTTACAAGCAAAAGTGTGTACCCTTTGACCAACATCTTCTCATTTCCCACAACCCCCAGCTCCTGGCAACCACCGTGCTGCTCTGTTTCTATGAATTAAGCTTTATAGATGCTGTATATACATGAGATCCTTTGGTATTTGTCTTTCTCTGTGTGGCTTATTTCACTTAGTATAATGTCCCTAATGTCCATCTACTTTGTTGCAAATGGCAGGATTTCCTTCTCTGTAATGGCTGGATAATATTCCATTGTGTATATCACATCTTCTTTATCCATCTATCAGTGCACATTTAGGTTGTTTCCTTGTCTTAGCTATTGTGAGTAGTGCTGCAGTGAGGTAAAGAGGCAGAGGTAACAGCTATCTCCTTGAGATTGTGATTTGATTTCCTTCAAATAAATACCCAGAAGTGGAATTGCTGTATCATATGGTAGTTCTATGTTTAATTTTTTTTGAAGCATCTCTGTACTGTTTTCTATTGTGGCTGCGCCAGGTTACATTCCCACCAGTAGTGCACAGGGTTCATTTTTCTCCACATCCTCACAAACAGTTGTTAGCTCTTGTCTTTTTGATAATAGCCATTCTAACAGGTACGAGGTGCTATCTCATTGCAGTTTTTATTTGCATTTTCCTGATAAGTAGTGACATTGAGCATCTTTTCATAAACCTGTTGACCATTTATTTGTATTTCCTCTTTGGAAGAATATCAATTCAAGTCTTATGCCCATTTTTTAATGGGGAGAAAAAGGCAGAGGAGGGAGGGGTATTAACCAGCCAATAAGAGGTAAAGCCAAGTGTGGTAAAGGGAGCAGGCCAGAGGCAGATAACATCAGGAGAAAGATACAACAAACTAGGAAGTTATGTTAATTCAACGTTTATTGAGCTCCTGATTTGTGATGCAGAGTTTAGAAATGAACATGATTAACACCTTTAAGACAGCTAGAATCACTCAGAACTATCAGAAATCAAGTTGAATGGAAGTCTGACAACTACGCGACTAAAGAACCCGCATCAATCCAGAAGGGTAGGAGGAGACATGCAATGGGCAGGTCCTCACACCCACTTATGATGGATAAAAATCCAGTAGGAATATCAGGAGCAGGGGTCCCAGCCCAGGGTTCCAGTGCCAGGAAGATAAAGCCCTATAACTTCTGGCAGTAAAAACCAGCAGTGTTTGAGTAGGTTAATAAACTACTGGATTCCCTGGCAGTTCCTTTTAAAGGGTCCATGTTAAACTTACTAAGACACATTCCCTCGGAGCTCCAGCACCACTGGGGTAGCAGCTTGAAAGGCATTAGAGGTTTACAAGGAAGAACTGAAGGGTCTGGCATCAGGGCAAGAGCTGGGAAACAGCTTTCTCCCAGACAGAAAGCTGGGCAGGGGCCATTATGCCTTTTCTGAGCCCTCCCCCAATAGTCACAGAATAGGCAGGCAAGAGTCATATTTGAGACTCCTTCAACCTGGCTTACACTGTTTGCCCTGCCCTGGAGTTTACCTGAGGCTCTACCCCACCCAAGTTACAAGCCCACCCCCAGCCCTCCTGCCTCTGGCTAAGCAGCCCCAGGCCTGGCACTAGCAGCACCCAGCTTTGGATCACATATAGCTCCTCCAGGGAACTTCCAAGCCCAGTACAAGCAGCAACCATCTGCAGATTGCTTTGTAGCTCATGCTGGATAGCCCCGGGCAGAGACAAGTGGTGGCTGACCATGACCTGCACCAACCAAGAAACCCAGTGGACAGCCATAGACCATGTGAGCACCACCACCCTGCCCCTGCATAATTGATCCTCCATGGAGGGTGGAGGTATGTTGGTCAATGTTCACAGTCAGTCCTTACAGCTGACTGGCCTGGGTAATCTCTCCCATAGACCTGCCAACAGCAGTCAAGGCTCAACTATAAGAGGAGGGTGTTCGCAGCCCACACAGAGGGCATACCTCAGGTACCAAGTTTGGATGATAGGGGAGGCTGTGCCACTTAACCCTGCAGGACACACTACCAAGATGGGAAGTCATATCGACTCTACCTAATACACAAACACAGGAGACTGCCACAATAAGGAGACAAAGAAACATGGCCCAGATGAAAGAACAGATGAAACTCCAGAAACAGCTAAACAAAATGGAGAGAAGCAATTTATCAGGTGCAGAGTTCAAAATGCTGGTTATAAGGATGCTCAAGGAATTCAGTGAGTAATTCAACAGCATAAAGAGCCAGGCAGAAATTAAGGATACATTAATGGAAATGAACAATTTACAGGGAATCAATGTAGAGTGGATGAAGCTGAGAATCAAATCAGTGATTTAGAATATAAAAAAGCAAAAACAACCAAGTAGAACAACAAGAAGAAAAAAGAAACCAAAAAAAAAAGATGAGGATAATGTAAGGAGTCTCTGGGACAGCTTGAAGCATACCAACATTCTCATCATAGGGGTGCCAGAAGGAGAAGAGAAAGAGCAAGAAATTGGAATCTATTTGAAAAAATAATGAAAGAAAACTTCCCTAATTTGGTGAAGGAAACAGACATACAAGTCCAGGAAGAACAGAGAGTCCCAAAAAAGATGGACACACAGTTCTACACACCAAGACACATCATGATTAAAATGACAAAGTTTACAGATAAACAGAGAATCTTAAAAGCAGCAAGAGAAAAGCAGTTATTTACCTACAGAGGAGTTCCCATAAGACTGTCAGCTGATTTCTTAAAGGAAACTTTGCAGGCTAGATGGGATTGGCAAGAAATATTCAAAGTCATGAAAAGCAGGCCAAGATTGCTTTACCCAGCAAAGATATCATTTAGAATTGAAGGGCAGATTAAGAGCTTCCTAGAGAAGGAAAACTAAAGGAGCTCGTCATTACCAAACCATTATTATATGAAATGGTAAAGGGACTTATTGAAGAAAAAGATCAAAACTATGATAAATAAAATGGCAGTAACCACATGCCTGTTGACAATTGAATCTAAAAAACTAAATTAGCAAACAAAAACAACAGAGACAGACTCGTGGATATAGAGAGGGTTTTGATGATTACCAGATGGGTTGTGGGATTTAGGGGAATGGGTGAAGAGGTGAGGGGATTAAGAAGTACTAATTGGTAGTCACAGAATAGCCATAAAGTACAATATAGGAAATGGACTAGCCAAAGTACTTACAAGAGTTCTGTCTGGAAAAAGTCTTAGCTATTGTTAGTATAACAAGAACTGTTTGTGTAACATCAATATAACCTGGCAGCCAAGGAGCATGGACTGGAATGCACATGTGTGAACAGTGATGACTTCACTGTACTAGTCAGGATGGTAGACAATGTTGACTGAGCATGTGTAATGTATGGCCATTGCATTCAAAATGACTAAGTAAGTAGGGCAATGAATCTGCATCAAATTTTGCATTAAGCTTGAACATTCTTTCACAGAAACAATTCAGATGATTCAGAAGGCCACAGCTATGGGCTACTGGTGATTGGCAGCTTCATCATGACAACACACCCACTCATGTATCATGTCTCATGCAGAGGTTTTTTGAGAAACATCAAATCACCCAGATGACTCAGTCCCCCTATAGCCCAGATTTGGTGCCCTGTGACTTCTGGATTTTCCCAAAACTAAAATCACCTTTAAAAGGGAAGAGATTTCACACCATCAGTGAGACTCAGGAAAATACAACAGGGCAACTGATGGTGATTGGGAGAATTGTGTGAAGTCCCAAGGTGCCCACTTTGAAGGGGTCTGAGGTGTCATTGTCCTATTTACAATGTTTCTTGTATCTTGTATCTTCTGCAATAAATGTCTCTCTTTTTCATATTACATGGCTGGATACCTTCTGGACAAACCTCTTATGCATGACCCACAGACATGAACAAAGGTGGGGGGATTGCCTGAGGGGAGTGGGGAGTGGTGTGGGAGTAGGGGACAAAAGGGGGAAATTGGGACAACAGTAACAGCATAATCAATAAGATAGTTTTAGGACTTCCGGCAAGATGGAGGAATAGGTGGACACACCGTACCTCCTCACACAACCAAGAATAGAACAACAATAATTTACAGGCATAATTTCACTCAGAACTGTCAGAGGATTTATCTGAATGGAAGTCGGACAGCCAAGAAGTTGAAGTAGACCCGTACATCCAGGCTGGTAGGGAACGACGAGCCAGGCGGGCGCGGGGCTGGAGCGGGTCAGCAGCGCATGGAGGTCGGGGGAAATTTGGTGCAAAATCAGCTCGACAGCCATCTGGGGCGCAAGAACGCAGCAGTGATCCCTGAGTACGCAAGCTGCGGCTGGGGGAACCAGTGGGGCAGTGATTGTGGACCAGGGTAGAGCTCGCGGCCCAGGATCCCAAGCAAGGAAGTGTCTGAGCCCAGGAGAACGGAACTACTGCCATCGTTCCCTCTTGTCCCCGCTCCTGCTCCTGCCCCCACCCCCACATATAACGTCACAATCTAGCGACTGGGGTGCCCAGCCCCGGTGAACACCTAAGGCTCCACCCCCCACCGTAACAAGAGCGACCAGACCGGAAAAGAAAAAATAATAATAATAATAGGAGAGACAGGGAAAGACATAAGACATGTTTCCAGCAGAACAGATCAGTCCCCCAGGACTCATCCTTTTGAGCAACCAAGAAATAGCCAATCTATCAGATGCACAGTTCAAAACACTGGTGATCAGAAAGCTCACAGAATTGGTTGACTTTGGGCGCAATTTAGATGAAAGGATGCAGGTTACCATAAAAGAGATGCAGGAAGATACGCGGAGGAGAGCCAATAGTGAAAGGAAGGAATCTGAGTCTCAAAACAATACAGTGGACCAGAAGGAAGATCGAATCAACCAAGCATGAAAGCATGATGAAATAAGAATTCAAAAAATCGAGGAAAAGCTTAAGACCATTGAGGACACCTTTAAACGTTCCAGCATCCAAATTATAGGGGTACCAGAAGGGGAGGAGCAACAAGTGGAAAAGTTATTTGAACAAATAATAAAGGAGAACTTCCCCAATCTGGCAAAGGGAACAGTCTTCCAAGAAATCCAAAAAGCTCAGAGAGCCCCAAAGAAGTTGGACCCAAGAAGAAACACACCAAGGCACATCATAATTAGATTAGCCAAGGTAAAAACGAAGGAGAGAATCCTAGAAGCAGCAAGAGATAAGGGGACAGTCACCTACAAAGGAGTTCCCATCAGACTCTCAGCTGATTTCTCAAAAGAGACCTTGCAAGAAGGGGCTGGAAAGAAATATTCCAAGTCATGAAAGACAAGGACCTACATCCCAGATTGCTCTATCCAGCAAAGCTCTCATTTAGAATGGAAGGGAAGACAAAGTGCTTTTCAGATAAGGTCAAATTAAAGGAGTTCATCATCACCAAGCCCTTATTTTATGAAATGCTAAAGGGACTTATCTAAGAAAAGAAGATAAAGAAAAGACATGTATAGTAAAAGGACAGCAAACTCACAAATATTAACAACCACACCTAAAGCAAAACCAATAGAAACTAAGTAAACAATTAGAACAGGAACAGAACCACAGAAATGGAGGGCACATGGAGGGTTAGCAGCAGGGGGGTGGGAGGAGGAGAGAGGGGGAAAAGGTATAGAGAATAAGTAGCACAGATTGTAGGTTGAAAATAGATAGGGGGAGGGCAAGAATAGTATGGGAAATGTAGAAACTAAAGAACTCATAAGTATGACACATGGACATGAACTAAAGCGGGGGAACGTGGGTGGGAGAGGGGGTACAGGGTGGAGGGGAGTGAAGGGGGAAATGGGACAACTGTAATAGCATAATCAAAATATACTAAAAAAATAAGATAGTTTTAAAAAATAAATTAAAATGTGGGAAAAACAAGGAGGGATAAGGCAAGCTCATAAATGATTGTTTAAGACAGAACATGATGAAGTACATTAAGGAAAAATATAAGGAAAAACATTGTTGAGTACATAGGAAGGGAAGAGTTCATCCAAGAGTTTCTGTAAAAGATGGAATACAACCTGGCTCTTAAGGTCTAAGCTTTCTACAGGTAGTGTTGGGGGGCGGGGGGAATTACAAGAGAAAAGACAAAGGTAAGTTGGGCATGTGTCCAATAATAACTGATCTGGCCCATTTGATAATCTTGTTGCTAAATTGAAATGGTGAAAGATTCAGAGATAATAGGGATATAAATGCCCAACACATTTTTGGAAATGCTTTGAAAGATATCATCATCTTACAAAAAAAAGATTTCTAAAAAACTAAGAAGCCCTGGCTGGTGTGGCTCAGTGGATTGAGTGCTGGCCTGAGAACCAAAAGGTTTCCTGGTTCAATTCCCAGTCAGGGCACATGCCTGAGTTTCAGGCCATGTTCCTGGTTGGAAGTGTATGAGAGGCAACCAATCATGTTTTTCTTCCTCTCTCTCTCCCTTCCCCTCTCTCAAAAAATAAATTTAAAATTTTTTTTAAAGAACTAAGGAAATGCCTTTTTTTCCCCTAAAGATGATGTATAATGAAATTGTGACCTAAGAGCTAATTGACTTGTAAACATTATTTAGATCTCAAAACCAGATTAAAAACTTTATATTTGCTTTAGTACTATTACTTTAGTTCTGTGGTAACATATATACATCTGGATGATTTTAAAAGTTCATACTGGTTTATGGGACAATTTGTAACTCCTCAGCAATTTATATTAGGAATTTTCCTACCAGTTGGAACTTCAGATAGAGTTCAGATTTAGTTGAGTACCAGTTACCTGCAAGACGATTTTTTCCAAGGTAGAACAATCATGGCCAGATGGAAAATAGAGTTCAGAAAACTACATCACACTGAGTTTAGTTCTATCATGTGTAAAATAGAGGAGTACTGCTAGTATTGCATTACTTTTTGCCAGTGGTGGTTAACAATAATGTGATGGAGTAGGTCATACATGTACCCTAGGTATATATGTACCTTGGACCAAATACAGTTTTGCTTCTGCTTATTTATGATAGGACTAGTTCTAAAGCAAAATTCTATTTTACTTGTCTCTCCCATTTTTTCTAACTTGATGTATCTCCCAATAGTCTACTGTTATGGTACTTATCATGGTACAGAGTGACTTCACACATGTTCCTCCTTCATTCTGGTGTGCTCAGAGCAGTTGACACAGAAAGGTAGACTGAGTTGGGAGGCCCCTAACAAGTGAGAGGCCACTGGTATTGAGAACATGGCCTCTGGAATTGGACATTGCTCCCACACCGTCCCACTTATACTTGGGCAAGGGATGAAAGTACCTGGAAGACTTTAAAGTCCTTTTCTGTAAAATGTTCATAATACCCACGTCATTAGAGTTGTTTACCGATTAAAGTGAGGTGTAATTGTAAAATGCTCAGCTCAGTTCCTGGCACTAACAAAGGCAGCTTTAAAAACAGTAAGTCTCCAAACTCAGATTTGGAAAGAAATGTTTTCCTGCCCTGGTTGGGTGGCTCGGTTGGAGCATCTTCACACACACCAAAAGATTGCAGGTTCGAGTCTCAGGCAGGGCATGTACCTAGGTTGCGGGTTCAGTCCCTGGATGGGGCTTGTACAGGAGGTAACAGATCAGTGTTTCTCTCTCATACTGATGTTTCTCTCTCCCTCTCTCTCTAAAATCAATAAACATATCCTTGGGTGTGAATTTAAAAAAAAAAGAAAAGAAAAAAAAGAAATGTCTTCTTTTCTGAGGAGCCAGTCTCTTCCTGAACAGTCACCCTATTCTACTGTGCAGAAAAGTTACTGTTCAATTGAAAAACTTTGGAGATTCTAAGATGCTCACTTTTTTCCCCCACGTCCAGGTATACGTCAGTCAAGTCTGTGAGGATGTCCTCTCTGGTCCCCTGAACTCCCCCGTGCAGCTGGCGGGGCTGAGATTGTTGACAAACATGACAGTTACCAATGACCACCAGCACCTGCTTAGCCATTACATCACAGACCTGTTCCAAGTGTTGCTTGCAGGAAATGGAAGCACCAAGGTACGAAGGAAGTGGTTATTACTTGAAGGACAAAGGGCTGTTGCATCAAGCTTATAAGCCTGGGATTGAATTTACAACTCCCACAGAAAAGAAAGTTTAGTTAAAGTTTATTAAAAACCCTTACATAGGCCCAAGAAGGTAAATTATTTTTATCCCCTAATACTGAATTTCAAAATTAACTTGTGAAAATAACGTTTCGCTTATTTTTTTTGTTATTTATTTGGCTTTCTGTACATCAGTTTACCTTTTACTGAAAAGCTGGCTTCTCACCCCCAAGGAGTCTGAGTGATAGTGCTGGTTGATTGGAGTTTTGCTTACCTTGCAGTTAACAAAACATTGTTTTGATTCAGCCATTATTGGTTGAAAAATCTAAAACTACTCTTAAGTTCTAGTAATGGATGTCTCATTGCTTCACTTTGCCCTGTTATGTAGACGTAGGAGGCAATAGCTTGAACTGAATTAAGCAGGATGTCAGGAGACACCCTGTGAAAGTTACTTGAGTAACCCCCTCATATTAATGTGCATTCTTATCAAGTGCCATTTTTCAAGAAATAGTGTAAAACCAGAATGTAAACTAATCGAAGTTTCTGATTATTTGGGTTGATCCATTAGTGTTTTACTATATTGGCCTCTCTTTTCTGGCACAGTTGACCAAAAAATGCAAAAGTATTTGGAAAAAACAAATGTGAAGCCAGACTCCAAATACTCAACGTCACTGAAGTTATCAAATTGTGGTTACAGTAGAGCCTCATTATAGTCCTTTTAAAATTTGTTCTGAGGTGTTTTTATATGGGCTTTCCATATTTCCAATAGTCAGACTTATTTGGATATGCCCAAAGGCATTAAAAACTCATATAATAATCATATTAGTAATATTTTAACAATATTACACCATCCATAGGAATTTCCAAAATGCATGCACCTATCACCATCTCTGTCCAGGAGACCAAGGAAACTCCCAGCTCCTGGGGGCCCATGGAAACTCCCTTCCCTCTCCCCCATGGCGTTGCAGCTGTAGGAAAAATTTCTCCTCTGCATCTCTCTGCAGCTGCCTTACCCAAAACCTCAGAGGAACACTGCGTTCAGAGCCAGACAGTCTGGCCTTGTGGCTGTAGAGCTATGCCAGACTTGGTCTATGTTTTAATATATTTTATGACTTTTTAAAAGGTGACTCACACTACAATAGTATGTTCTATTTCTGTTTTGTTTTTCCATTACCATTGCCTAGAACAATATTTCTGGGATAGAAATTTTGCTTTTTTTGGTCTTTCTGGGAATCTAACCACCAATTATAACATTGTTTCTCCATTAAAAAAATGAATTTAAAGTTCCAGCTTACATTTTTTTAGAGAGAGGGGAAGAGAGGAAGAGAAACATCAATCGGTAGCCTCCTGCATGCCCCCAGTTGGGGACCTGGCCCACAACCCAGACATGTGCCCTGATTGGCGATTGAACCTGCAACCTTTTGGTTTGCGGGCCAGCACTCAGTCCACTGAGCCACATCAGCCAGGGCTGAACTCTTTGATATTAATCCATTTGTAAGTGGGAAAATGTATCCATTTTATATATTTTCTTTTTAAAAATATATATTTTATTGATTATGCTATTACAGTTGTCCCATTCCCCCCTTCAATCCCCTCCACCCTGCTCACCCTCTCCCACCCACATTCCCCCCCTTTAGTTCATGTCCATGTGTCATAATTTCTTTAGCTTCTACTATTCTTGCCCTCCCCCATCTATTTTCTACCTACCATCTATGCTACTTAACTCTGTACCTTTTCCTCCTCTCTCCTCTTCCCACTCCCCTGTTGATAACCCTCCATGTGATCTCCATTTCTGTGGTTCTGTTCGCATTCTAGTTGTGTGCTAAGTTTCTTACTGTTTTTGTTTTACGTGTGGTTGTTAATAATTGTGAATTTACCGTCATTTTACTATACATGTTTTTTTAATCTTAGATAAGTCCCTTTAACATTTCATAAAATAAAGGCTTGGTGATGATGAACTCCTTTAACTAGACCTTATCTGAGAAGCACTTTATCTGCCCTTCCATTCTAAATGAAAGCTTTGCTGGATAGAGCAATCTTGGATATAGGTCCTTGCCCTTCATGACTTGGAATACTTCTTTCCAGCCCCTTCTTGCCTGCAAGGTCTCCCTTGAGAAATCAGCTGACAGTCTGATGGGAAGTCCTTTGTAGGTTACTGTCCCCTTATCTCTTGCTGCTTCTAGGATTCTGTCCTTCATTTTTACCTTGGCTGATCTAATTATGATGTGCCTTGGTGTGTTCCTCCTTGGGTCCAACTTCGTTGGGACTCTCTGAGCTTCCTGGATTTCTTGGAAGTCTATTTCCTTTGCCAGATTGAGGAAGTTCTCCTTTATTATTTGTTCAGATAACTTTTCTGCTTTTTGCTCTTCCTCTTCTCCTTCTAGTACCCCTGTAATTCGGATGTTGGAACGTTTAAAGATGTCCTGGAGGTTCCTAAGCTTCTCCTCATTTTTTTTAATTCTTGTTTCTCCATTCTTTTCTGTTTGGTTGTTTCTTTCTTCCTTCTGGTCCACTCTATTGTTTTGAGTCCCAGTTTTCTTTCCATCACTATTAGTTCCCTGTGCATTTTCCTTCATTTCTCTTATCATAGCCTTCATTTGTTCATCTAATTTGCAACCAAAATCAACCAATTCTGTGAGCATCCTGATCACCAGTGCTTTGAACTGTGCATGTGATAGGCTGGCTATCTCTTGGTTGCTTAAAAATATTGGCTCTGAGGCTTTGATTTGTACTACCATTGGAACCTTTTTTTTTGGGGGGGGGTTCTGGTTGCACCTGTTATGTATGAGGAGCAGAGCCCTGGGTGTTCTCCGGGGCAGGGCAATTCAGTTATTGGGGGCGGGGTCAGAGGAAATAATGGCCCTTGCTCCTCCATCGGATTTCAGTCCCTTCCGCCACTGCCCCCAAGGGAACTGGGATTTTCTGGTGCTAATTTCCATGTGGGTGGGCTTGTGCACATTCTAGGACCCTGTGGGTCTCTCCAACCCACTCTCCTGTGAGGCTGGCAGTCTCTCCCTGCACCTCAACACCCACAGGTGTTTTCAGTCAGTGTCCCAAGGCTCTATTTTCTGGTGGTGGGACCCTGGGTTGCTCGGTCTGTCTCACTGCTCAATTTCTCCTGGTTTATCTGTGCTCGAATGTGGCCCAGACAGCCAGGTGCATTGCATGCAGTGCCTCACTTCACAGTTGCTGCCTCACTGGGTCTGCCAGCTGCCTGTGTGCTCGGATGCATTACTCGAGTTGCTTTTTGTGCCACAACCCCTCTCTGCCCAGCTGCCCGACGCCGCCTCTCCTATTGGTCTAGATGAATGTTTATATTTTAACTCCTTGGTTGTCTGACTTCCATATAGTTCAATTTTCTGTCAGATCTGGTTGTTATCTTGGTTCTAAATTGTTGCTAACCTTAGTTTGGTTGTGGGAGGAGGCACAGTGTATCTACTATGCCTCCATCTTGGCCGGAAGTGGCCCCATTTTATATATTTTCATAGTAAATAACCACCAAAATGACTTTCTATAAATGTTTTTAATCCTCACCCAAGAATATATATTCTCTCCCTCATTTTTACCTTGGCTAATGTAATTGTGATGTGTGTTGGTGTGTTCCTTGGTGTGTATTAAAACTAATATCTTTAATTGAGTTCAGAGAGAGAGAAACATTAATGTGTGAGAGAAACATCCATCAGGTGCTTCCTATACATGCCCCAACAGGGACTGAACTCGCAACCTAGGTATGTGCCCTGACTAGGAATCTAACCTTCAACCTTTTGGTGCATGGGATGAAGGTCCAGCCAACAGAGCTACCCGGCCAGGGCTTAAATCTTATTTTTAATAAGTGATCTCACTCTACTGTAATTACCTTTCAGGTACAACACTGATTCATAACTAAATAAAATAGCGGAAGGTTAGTGTAAATTAACTGTGTGTGCTACATCTACTGTGAGAGCAAAGAAAACTAACGGCTTAAAAGAAGTGTCCCAGAGTCACCACAAGATGGCACATGTGATAAGAGACAGAGACTTCATATGGTTTCAGACCAAAATACCTATGTTTAATCTGTAGTTGTACTCTAACCTTATGGTTGATTGGTTTTCATGTTTAACTCTCTTCTACAGAACATGACAACATGGGATTTTAGTTCAGTCACTATATAGCTACTGCTGTTGCTCTTCCCTGGTTATAAACCTGCCCTCGTTGACCACTTGTATGCCGGTTAGATTGTTTTGACTTCATCCAGGCTTATTTCATGTGTTGGGACTGTCCTGTTTTAGAACTCTTGTCCCCATTTTCTTCATCAAAACTTCATTGACATTGGAGACAAGTGTTTACTCCCAACACTTATTTTTAGTGTTGCTGGCAGCCAGTCAGGCCAGACCAGATCTCCAGGGAGTGCACTAAAGAAAGGTCAGAAGTCATCTTTACTCTTTTATGCCAGGAGGCTGTGATTTCATGAAGGATGTTTGTTGGAAAAACATGTCTGCCTGTGCAAGAAACTGTTTCCTGTGGTTCTCATTTTGGGGAGTGCAATGGGCAAATAGGGTGGTGGCTTTTATTTTGACCTCATTCCCTTTGCACTGTTTGAAATGTACTATGATCATTTATTAATTATATTAAACATTTTAATATAAGTGTAATGTCAATATTTCATGCAGTTTTCCACAAGAAAGAAATTTTAATAGTTGACAAAATTTAGCAAAGCCATATATATTCTGCTGTAGTAACAAATTAGTATGTACAACATGATCAAAGGAGTATATGATTATACAGGATAGGTACATAAAGACCAGAGGAAAAATACCAAAACTTATAGTGATCATTTCTGATCATGGAAATATGAATTCCCTTTTCCTTTGTGTTTTGCTCTTTGTTTGTTTGTTTCTTTTAATATTCCCTGGTAAGCACATAACGCCTTTGTAATCAAAGGAAGATATATAAACTCCACATCCAGGCTCCTTCTCAGGGCTAGTAGAGAGCACAGTTGTCACCATTCCCTGACTTCAGAAGCCCCTCCCTGCTCCTCACTGTAATTTCAAGTATCTTGTAGGAACTAGTTTCACAGGACCTTTGTCTTTAAAGTAGGAATTCTATTTGAATTTATTACTAAGTTTTCAGTTATAAGTGATAAGAATGCTGATATTTTAGCTACTTGGCTATAGGTTAACATTTGTTTGCTGATTATTTCTATCACTACCTATTTAAAATGATTTTTAAAACATTTTTCACATAAAGAAGGTGAGGTCAAAGACTCATTGTAACCTAGTAAGAAGAAAAAGGCCATATTGTTATTTAATCTCAGTAACCAAACTGTTTTAAAATTTTCATACTTTAAATAGAAATAAACTGAGCTTCAAAAGAGGCCTTTTTTGTTCTAAAGATCATATTTCACCTATCAGTAATCATAATAAAGTTCATTTTTGTAACACATGTTAAGCCTACCATGTGTTAGGTATGCATGTGGGTGGGGGTGGATAGAGAAGACATTCACAATATTCTCCCAATCTCCCTAACAATGTAATTGGAAATACAAGCTTTAACTAACACTGCTGCTGTGTCTTAAGTGCTCTGAAACCAGTGCCATGTGTTGGGAGTGAGCAAGCCCAGGAGCCCTTTCACACTAAGATGGATGGAGAAGCCTCCATGGAGTAAGAGAATTTGAGCCAGACCTTGAGGCACAGGCAGTATATTAAAATGTGACATGGTGAGAGGACAGGGAGAAGAAAATTCATGCCAGCTGGGTCTGAAACAAACCAATATTATTCTTATTTCAGGTTCAAGTTTTGAAACTGCTGTTGAATTTGTCTGAAAATCCAGCCATGACAGAAGGACTACTTGGTGCCCAAGTAAATAGCTTACAAATTTATTTTGTAAATATACAAATATGTAGATTTACCCCTTCTAAAATGTTAACAGAAATTATCTCTAAGAGTAATATTATTTTCTTTTATTCTTTTTACCTACATGAATTTCCTAAGTTTTTTGTAATGAGCATATTATACTTTAAAAAATCATTTTTGAAAAGGTCTCCCTAGCAAAAATATGTAATAATTTTTCTGTCTCTACCCAATTTGGGATAATGCTGTATCATCACATCTTTTATACTTGATTTGTTTATGTTCATATGTACCTTATTATTTGCTGGAACACTAGTATCTGTTGAGCCCTAGTATGTGCTTGGCCAAGTGCCATGATACTGCAGTCAGTACAGCATGACCTGGTGCCTGTCCTCATGGACCTTACACAAAAATCTGTAACAAATGAACAAGGTAATTACAAGACAAGTGTTCTGAAGGAAGCAAAGGTGGTGCAGTAATAGAATGACCTCCACTCCTGTGGAAAAGAGACTCTGTGGTATTCATTTGCTTATCCCTGTGCCCTGGAGGGTATGTGTGTAGTAAATGTTAGGTGAATTGAGTTCCCACAAAGACTGTATGATGAGTCTTAAAAAAGAAGGTGGGTGTTTTTCCATATGATTATATTCTAGCATTGCAAGAAAATAGTTATTTTTCAGCTAAAACATGAAATCTTTTTCCCATTAGTATACAATGTGGGGTTACAAAGATCTTACATATATGTTACACAATCTTAGGGATAACTTTCTATGACAATAATTTTAAAAACATATTTAACAGCTTTAAAATGTGAAAATACACATTAAAAATGTTTTCATGTATTATTAAAATGAAACTCGTTGTTTCCCATTTCAGGTGGATTCATCATTCCTTTCCCTTTATGATGGCCACGTGGCAAAGGAGATTCTTCTTCGAGCTCTTACACTATTTCAGAATATAAATAACTGCTTCAAAAAGGAAGGCCATTTAGCTAAGCCTGCTTTCACTAAAGGTTCATTGTTTTTCCATTTATATGGAGAAGAATGTGCCCAGAAAATGCAAGCGTTAGTTAATCACCCTGATGCAGATGTGAAGGAAAAGGTAACAATAATACCCAAGTTCTAACTGTTAGGTCATATTTTTCCAGAGTAATGTGGTCTGGAAGTAATGCATGTAAACTTCTTTCTCCTCTTCTTTACAAAGGGATTCTTTCAGCCACTGAATTTAAATAGTAAATATCAGATTTCACCATTTAGACAATGTAACAGCTTGTTCTAAAACATTTCTTTTTATTTTGCTATTTGCTGAGCTACTTCAGTTATTTCCTTGACATGAAGTGATGGTGACCTTTTTATGTGTAAGCTACTCTTCTGTGTTTGCTGTGATTTGTAGTTACTCATCTGAGACAGCATTATTAGTACATGTATGTATGTGATTGTTTCGGAACAAATGACCTTGTTCTTTTAGTAGCAATGAGATCCTAAGCTCGAGTCCACCTGCCAGCCTAACCATACTGCTTTCAAAATTCTATTCCAATCATTAGTCTCTATTCTAGGCCATGAAAACTGTAAACTTTTAGGAGAAATGTTTCTTAGCACCCACTCCCATTCAATGTGCCAGTACGTAAAGATGCTATGTATAAAATACTGGGAACAATCAAATTGTACACCTATATAGGCTACTGGTTAAATCAGTTATCTAGTCTTAAAAGAACTAAGGAGGTCTAAATATGCTGATGTGGAAAGACACCCATGAAATATAGATGTGTTTTTTAAATGAAAAGTGCATGTACATATGGACAGCACACTTCTTAGAATGATGCCCAAACTCCTGGGAGTGGGATTTTGGAGTGAGGAAATGACTTTTCTATGTACATCTTCTTCTACTGTATGAGTTTTTTACTATGGCATAACTTATGTAATAATTTTTAAAATAAAAAGGAAAAAAAACTCACAAAGTTGTGTTCTCTTCTTGATAGTACTTTATTTTCATCCATATTTTACTTGACTAAAATTACAATATATGAAAATTTCTCGACTTAATAGAATTTTTGATCCATAAGCTACTAATAACAACTTATTGATATATTTGAATTCAGCCAGATTTTAATATTCAAGTTCCTAATCACCACCATGCCTAGTATTAATCAAAATGCAAGCAGAAGCTTTCCTACTCATATATTTAAGGCAAAGCTTTAAGAGTAATGTAAATTTCCTTTGTAAATACATGGACTTCCATAGGAAGTCACAAGTCCTCAAACAGAAAAATGTGTATTCTCAACAGTTATCCTGATACAGAAATCAAACTTGGAAAAAATATTTTTACAATAGAAAAAGGATTCAATATTGAGATGAAAACATGTAAATTCCTAATTGGCTACAGCAGTGATGTACTTATGATGGCTAAGAATAATACTTTTGTCAGTTGTACAAACATAACTCACTGAAAGATACATTTCCTTATAATAATTTTTTAAATCTGCCTTATTTAATGAAAATATGTAGTAAGAATGCACACGTTAAAAACCAAGTTTTGGTTTCCATGCTTTAGCAGCATTGGGTTCTAAAATTGTCTTTTCTTTTTCTGTATTACTAGTTTGAATAAATAATCATATATCCTGAAGATCAGAGAATTGAAGCTGAAATGTCAAAATGCTAGAGAAAAAGAGGGGGTCGTTTTTAACTACACAGAATTGCATGATGAAAGTGCACAACCAGTCTTGATACTCTGTAGGTTATGGCACATCTTGGCTTTTATTAGGTGGAATTTCTCCTATTTGGTGGTTCTGTCTTCTTGGGCAATGAGGAATATCAATGTTCCTCAGTTTCCAAAGGGGAAAGGGACACTTCTATTAAGTCTCACATGTTGGTATGATGCCAGACAATCAAAGAGGAAAATGAAATTCACTTGGGGGATAAGAGATTAAAAGGTATTATGAAGTACATAAGACTGAATGTAGAGAAGAGAATGGATTTGTCTTATTTTTCCATTTTTTTCATTTTGCACATAAACCCTTCAGAATATAAATGAAAAATAAAATGGGAAGAATCATTCAACACAGTGAGATTCTACAAGGAGAGACAAAGGTCAATGTACTTCACGTAGTGATAAAACATCAAAGTAGAAAGAACGTAAATAGTAATTAAAAATGAAAGCTTATGAGGTGGTGTAGAAAAATGAGACAGGCCCAGTTAAGTGGAACTAGAACATAATAAAGTGCTTAGAGACCATCAATCAGATGGTATGTGTGAATACAAAAACAATGGTAAGGCCATTCACCATTGTTTAGAAGAAATAAAAAAGATGTATTTGGCTTGCTTATAGAACAGAGGTAAGAGATGAATTTTCAGTTCAGTGTTCAAGAGCAAGGAAGGTGATCACAAGAACATTAGCTAGTATTAGGGCACCATGCATGCCCCGAAGCAAATCCACCATAACACTAACACCTGATTCGCATCTGCTGGCTACTCGGAAGTAAAAAAGTAGGTGCTTGTTCAGAGTTTTCCTGAAGGTCTATTTTATCTTATGGGGAGACTTTTTGTGCTTTACATTATATATACAAACACTGCATACACATTTCCCCTTGACTGATTTGCATCTTAGTAGATGAAAATGCTAAATTTTGATTAAGATAATTTAATTTGTTTTTGCTCTCCAAATTTTACAAAATGAGTCAGATAAAATTGTTAGTCCTCAGTTTTTAGTGCCCTAATACATATACTTACATCCATAATAGGAACAATACATTATCAAGAGAATTAGCCTATTTTCAGCTTCCAGATCTACCTATCTGGACTAGGTAGTGATATCTTAAGAAATCATTTTATCCTTTATATTTTCAAAGTGGTTTTTTTCTTTAAATCACTTTGTTATTTATTCACATTTTTTGGAGGTAGGTGAAAATTCTCCTCTTGTTGCACATGAGGAAACTGAGGCACAGTGATTACAGGTGACTTGTGTTGGGGTACACAGAAAAATCCATGGTGGAATTAAATGGCTAACATGTATCATGCATATATGTGTGTGTGTGTGTGTGTGCGCACGCACTGCAGCACTTGCTGGGTAGCATTTGGTATAAAAATCCTATTTTGATTGTTATGAAAAAAGTTCATTTCATGTGACTATGAACTAGAAAGAATGTGTCCAAATGTATCTAATGAGCTGTCTTCACTTAGGATGGTTCAGAGTAATTGACTACAGAGCCCTTAAAGGACTAAAGCTCATCTCACTCAGGTGTGCTCACTCACTTTCATCATTAGTATTCCATACTGGCTTGATAAAAGTAGAATTGTGCTTAGGGGGGTCATTTAATATAAAAATATATCTGAAGCATGTAAAACAAAATATAAGTTTTATTGATATATTTGGAGTTAGAGCTAAGAAATCAGAAAAAAACTGAGTGTACGGAAAGAATAAAATTTAATTCAAACTGCATGGCACATTAACATTTAAGGTCTGTATTTATCCTTGTAAGATATTACTTCCTTGCAGCTATATTGTGCTTAGCAGTCTGACATTTAGATTAAAAATAG
Organism: Phyllostomus discolor; assembly: GCF_004126475.2. NCBI lineage: Eukaryota > Metazoa > Chordata > Mammalia > Chiroptera > Phyllostomidae > Phyllostomus > Phyllostomus discolor. The sequence goes on from NC_040912.2 coordinate 45,071,742, forward strand.
AAACTTTCATATAACTTAGCCCAACATCCTCTATGTTTTTATGCTTAAAAAATAAATAGCATTTAATATTTGGCATGGAAACTAATCTTAGAAGAGCAAGTGCCATAGCATGTGGGCATTAATTTTATCATTGCTCCAATGCGAATGTAAGAAATATGTTTATGTGAGCAGTCCTCTGGAAAAAATTTAGGTATGTAGACAGGCTTGACTAACCTTATAGAAGGCTCTTAAGAATAGAAGTAGGTATTTAAAATTAGTTTTTCATAACCTCAGAAAATTCTACCACTAAAATATAATGCTTTAGTTAAAAAAAAATCCCATTTATTGCTTACACACTGAGACAAAATTTAAAATCAGTATTAGCCCATTCATTATTTAAATGATCCATAACTGAACTCTTTGTTCATATGAACTGGCAATTGTAGCAGTAAAGTTATTACACAAAACAAAACAGAAACTTGCAGAAATTTCCAAATGTAAAAAATCATAATCATGAGTATCTTAGTCTTTTCAAACTTATATCAAATGTATGTCATTACAAGCTCCTGTGCTCTAGTTATTTTAAGTTTCATCATCACTATGTAGGTATCTTGATTCTCCATGCTTCAAGACAAAAAAATCTTCTGTTGTAAGTCCACATCTTTCTAGAGCCTCATTCAGTTTCACTGGAGGCTCTAAGTAATGCTGGCAAAGAGCAGAGAAAGAGAAAAAAATGAACAAAGATTAACCATACATGTATTTCTGGGATATTTCAAATAAGAAGTCAAACTAAAATAACATATGCTTACTTAAAATAATGCCCTTTCTTTTCACAGAAGCATTAGCAAATGAGTTGATCACATTTTCTAATACAATAGAGTCATTAACTGTTAAGTCACTAGAAACATCATACCGATCTATCCAAATTCCATCTATGTCAAATCTGGTGCAAATCTTAGACCAAGCATCATTAGATTGCATGAAATCTGGTAACTACTTCACTACATGAAATTCCATTCAGGCAATGGAACCAATGCCTAAGATAGTAGCAGAGAATGAAACATGACCAATATTTTTTAATATTGAAACTTACATTATAAGTGTGTTATGTGCATAAGCAAATGCTAGAGAAATATTTTTGGCTGGAGAAGGGTTGTATCCTTAAACCCCTGGCCACACATTGATACTATAGTCTACAGAGGGGAAGAGGGACAGGGATAAGACAGGTGAATGTCCCTAGTCCCCTTTGTCTCCTCGCCTTTTCAAAGCTTAGAAAAGAAGACAGCACACTGTTGCAGGATGTTTTAACCTATCAACTATTTTTTCAAATAAACTGAAACCACTTAAAATGTGTTATTCTAACTACTGATTTAAAAGGGATAAAAAGAAATCATCTCACCAGCTATTTCCCTCTTGGCCTAAATCTTTACATTGTATAACTGCTATTTTTTCATTTTACTTCAAGCGGGTTTTCCCAATTTCCATTTTAAAAGCTGCATAATGTAGAAGTAGAAAGCAGGAATAAAAGTAAAAAAAGTTAGATTGGTATCTCATCTAATGACCAGGGGTAAGTGTGCCTTCGCCCTTAATGCAACAAGCACCTTTTGAGCACCACAGAGTTGCCAGGCCAGGGAATAAAACAGAGACCCTTGCCTTCCTGGAGCTTACAGTCTAGTAAGACAAATAAATGAATAAATAACAAAATAGTATCTGAATGGTAGATGAATTCTAAGGACAAAATGTGGGTAAGTGTGGGAGGTAAAAATACAACAGTCCAGGTAGTTCTCTTTGAGGAGCAGCAGATGGCGGTGGAGTAGAATTTATTTTGCGCCACCTCACAGAATCAAGCTGAAAATAAAAATAAGAGGGGAACATCCACCCAAACTGAAGACTACCTGAAAAGGAGATACTTAAACAAGGATGGGCAGAAACCACCTCAAGACCAGCATTAAGGGCAGGGAAGCAAAAGGGGCTGGCACCACTTTCATAGGCAGTGGGCCAAGGCTGCCACACAGCTGTGCAGCTTCCCCCAGAGAGCAGTGAAGCCTGGACCTCTGACTGGGCTCCCAAGCATAGAGGGCCAGTGCTGGGATCACCCACCCACACAGCATCCAGCAGTGAAAGGCTGTAGGCTTCATGCCCTTGGAGAAAGACAAAGCCCACTTAAGACACAGCCACCTTTTTTCTATTCCTTACTCTTAGTGTTTCTCTTCCCTCCATCCTCATAATTATTTTTCTTTTCTTTGGTCTTAATCATATTCTTATTTTTCTTATATTCTGTTTCTCTTTCAACTTTGTTATTCTTTACTCTTTTATTGTTGATTTTGCTGTTGGATGGATTTTTTGTTTGTTTGTTTTGCTTGTGTGGGTTTTGTTTTCTGTGTTGTATTGCTTTGTTCTGTCAGCACATTCAAGATGTGGTAGGGGTTGAGTCTCTCCACAGAGGAGAACCCACCAATGTATGGGCCAACAACAGTCAAGACCCAAATACAACAGGAGAGCCCACATAAACTGCACAAGGGCATTCCTAAAGCATCCAGTTCAGGAAATAAGGAGACTGCACCACTGAGTCCTACATGACTCCTACCACATACTGCCACCCCACGAAGACAGGAAGTCAAACCAAATCTATCTAATTCATAGAAACAAAAAGAGTTAGTTAAAACGGGGAGAGAAACAACCTCAAATGAAAGAAAAGGAGGAATCCCCAGAAAAACAGCTAATTGAAACCAAGGCAAGCAATTTATCAGACACAGAGTTCAAAGTAATGGTTATAAGGATGTTCAAGGAACTTAGTAAGAACTACATCAACATGAAAAGGGACATAGAAACCTCAAATAAGAACCTGTTGGAAATGAAGAATGCAGTATCAGAAATGAAGAATATGCTACGAGGAATGAAAAGCAGGCTAGAGGAAACAGGATCGAATCAGCAATTTAGAAGCAATCTGACAAAATAGACTTCAAAATACAGGCCATAAAATGACAATGTCACTACATAGTACAAAAGAGGATATAACCCTTATAGATGCCCAAGATAAAGAAAATCTTGGTGGACTTGAAGAGATCAACAGCAATATAGTCACTGTAGGAGATTTTAACACCCCACTGTCACCACTGGACAGCTCTTCCAGACAAAAAATCAAAAAGGAAATGGTGACCTTAAATGACACACTATATCAAATGGATTTAGTTGATATTTACAGAACATTTTCTCCAAAAGCATCAGAATGCACAGTCTTTTCAAGTACATATCGATTATTCTCAAAGATAAACCACATGGTTGGACACAAAAGAAGTCAAATTCAAGAAAATTGAAATCATATCAAGCATTTTCTCAGATCATAATGGCATGAAACTAGACAACCTCAGTAAAAATATTCAAAATCATTCAAATACATGGAGACTAAATAGCATGTTATTAAAAAATGAATGGATCATCAATGAGATCATGAAAGAAATCAAAAAGTATCTAAAAACAAATGAAAATGAACATACAAAAACCCATAACCTATGGGATACAGTGAAAACAGTCCTGAGAGGGAATTTATAGCATCCCAAGGCCTACCTCAAGAAGACAGAAAGATCTCAAATAAACAATCTAACCCTATAACACTTAAAAGAACTGAAAAAAAAAAAAGCCAAAGGGAATAGAAGGAAAGAAATAATCAAGATCAGAAGAGAAATAAATGACATAGAGCTTCAAAAAAAAAAAAAAACAATTCAAAAACTCAATGAATCCAGGAGCTGGTTTTTTGAGAAGATAAACAAAATGAACCTTTAACCAGACTCATCAAGAAAAAAAGGGGAACCAAATAAGATCAGAAATGAAAAGGGAGAAATAATGGATACCACAGAAATAGAAAGGGTTGTGAAAAAATACTATGAACAACTATATGCCAAGAAGTTGGACAACCTGGACAAAATGGATAAATTTCTAGAATAATACAATCTCCCAAGACTGAATCAAGAAGAAACGGAACACCTGACTAGACTGACAACAACTAATGAAATTGAAGCAATAATAAAAAAACACCCAGGAAACAAAAGTCATGAACCAAACAGTTTCACAGGTGAATTTTACCACTCAAAGAAAAACACCTATCCTTCTCAAACTATTCCCAAAAATCCAAGAGAAGGCTCCCAAGCTGTTTATACAAGGCCAGTATTTTTCTAATTCCAAAACCAGGTAAAGACACAACAAAGAAAGAAAACTATAGGCCAATATCGCTGATGAACACTGAGGCTAAAATCCTCAACAAAATACCAGCAAACCAGATCCAGCAATATATTAAAAAGATCATTTACTATGATTAAGTGGGATTTGTCCCTGGGATGCAAGGTTGGTATAACATTCATAAATCAACAAATGTGACACATCACATAAACAAAATGAAAGGTAAAAACCACATGATCGTATCAATAGATGCAGAAAAAGCATTTGCTAAAATCCAGCACTATTTGTGATAAAAACTCTCAGCAAAGTGGGAACAGAGGGAATGCACTTGAACACAATAAAGGCCATATACAAAAAACCTACAGCCAACTTCATACTCAGTGGGCAAAACTAAAAGCATCCCTTCAAAGATCAGGGTAAGAACAAGGATGTCCGCTTTCACCACTCTTACTCAACATAGTACCAATCATAGTACTTGAAAGACCTAGCCACAGTGCTGAGACAAGAAGTAAAAGGCATCCAAATTGGAAAGGAGGAAATAAAACTCTCATTATTTGCAGATGACATAATATTGTACATAGAAACCCTATAGACTCTACCAAAAAGCTACTAGCCCTGATAAATGAATTTGGCAGAGTAGCAGGGTACAAAATCAATATTCAGGAATCAACGGCATTTCTATACACCAATAATGAACTTTCAGAAACAGAAACTAAGAAAACAATTCCATGAACTATTGTAAAAAGAAGAAATGAGGTACCTAGGAATAAATTTAACCAAGGAGGTAAAGGAAGATCTGTATTTGGAAAACTATAGGGCACTGATGATAGAAACTGAGGAAAATACAAATAATGGAAGAATATACTGTGTTCATGGATTGGAAGAATTAACATCATTAATAGGCTTTGTACGCAAGTGTGAGATCTATGGCTTTGATTCTTGAGCATTATGGGAAGCTACTAGGTAGTTCTGGCAGAGAAGTGTCATGATCTGACTCAAGGTATAAAGGTCACCATCCTCTGCAGTGTTGAGAACAAACTGTAGGGCAATGTGGTAGCAATGATGGTGGTGAGAAGTGGTCACAGTCTGATTATAATCTGAAGGTTGAGCTGACTGCATGTGGGGAAAAACTGGATGGACAATATGAAAGGCAAGTCAAGGTTTTAGAAGGGATTTGTCATTTACTGAGGATGTAAGAGAAATTAGAGGGGAAATCGGGAATTTTGGTTTTGGACTTAGGCTTTGGTACCAATGTTAAGGCAGTTGGAAATATAAATGTGGATTATAGTAGGGGGAAAACCTGAGCTACAGGTACAATGGATAGATGGTATTTAAAGCCATATGACACATAAAATCCCTAAGGGAGTAACCAGCTAGAGAGGAGGTCCATGGACTGAGTCCTAAGGTACTCACTGTTTAAAGGGAGTGTAGATAAGGAACTAGCAGAGACTAAGAAGCAACAGCTAGTGATGTACTAGAAAAACCAGGCAAGTTTTCTGTGGCTTAAAATGCACAGGTTTTCTTCTCTGCCCCACCCCCTTAACTTCTAGGTTTATGGCTATATTAGGAGGGTCAGGGATACCTTTCCACTGAGTGTTGAATAACTTAGGTTTTAAGTATACATTGGTTACCCACAATTCCTACAGATAATCACTTATTGCCAATAGGAAACTACTTTTAGTCTTTTTATGCATATAGGAGATTGGTAATATATCACCAATAAACTAAAACTTTAAATGATAGCCTAGATCAAGAAATTACCCTTGCAAAATTTTAATTTGAGATTTCAAAATAATGAAATTCTTTCCCACTAAAAAACAATTTGTTTTATTAAATTATTTTCCCCCATGCTCTACAAGTCTTAGCCAACAATACACTTACACAATCACCCTACACTAATAATTTATTTGATAAGCTATAATTTTGGTAATAAGCTGTAGTGTGGTTTTTGATACTAAAATATGAGTTTCTTCATAGGTCAATTCTTGGCTGTTTTAACCATAAAGAAAATAGGCATAGGAAAAGGCAAAAAAGCCTTCTGAGTGATGGAAAGCTGTATCTCAAAGTACAAGCAAGGGAGATAAAAATACCCCATAGCCCTAGGAACAAACAACTATGTATAAAGCAAGATAGCAGATTAGAGATAAATAAGAGTTAAGTAGTGGAAGCAGAAGCTCCCAGCCTCAAGACAATAAGAGACAGGCAACCATAAGTGTCCTTTAAGGGGATATGTTTTATGACCTACTGCAACAGAAGATAGTCAAAATAAAGACCCTGGTCATTTGAAAAGTTAACATGTTTAGTAATGCCTAAAATTCATTTCCCCCAAAACTGAGTTGTTTTAATACATCATCTAGGAAATTCACTCATCATTTCCAAGATAAATTAGATGCTGTTATATGTATAATTTCAAACTGTTGCTGAGGTAAGGATGTCCTTAATCTGTAAGCAGCTAGTATAATTACTTACATGCAAATCATTTTAAAGTGCTTACAAATCAGGTAAAACATCCTCCCTGAAAATTGCATCTACTTTATAATTGAACAGACTTGTGATTATAAGGTTTATACAACTCATGTCAAACTGTGAACAAATTCGCCTGGCTGGTGTAGCTCAGTGGATTGAGCGCGGGCTGTGAACCAAAGTGTCACAGGTTCGATTCCCAGTCAGGGTACATGCCTAGGTTGAAGGCCATGACCCCCAGCGACCGCACATTGATGTCTATCTCTCTCTCTCCCCCCCACTTCCTTCTCTAAAATAAATAAATAAAATCTTAAAAAAAAAAAAAAAAAGAACGGCATGCAATGAGGGGTTTTTTTCACACTATATTGTTTTACTAATTCAAGATTTACCACTTCATGGATGACTATGAATCAAACAGGTTCTGATTCCAGTTTGATCTCTGAACACACTGCTGGATATAGTGATGCCTGAATCCATCATAGGTCAAAAACAGAACCAGTTACTTTTATCACAAACTCACCTCATTTGCTAAGGCAAAAGTTCCCCAGTGAATGGCCACAGATTTCTTTGCTCGAACATCAGTGTGAATCCTTACAGCTTCTTCTGGGTCTACATGCTGGTATTTCATAAACCACCTGATGAAACACAGAAACTTATCAATTCAAACCTTTTAAATATATTGAGTTGGTCAAAAAGTTGATTTAGTTTTTTCCGTACGATGGCTCTAGTGGTGTTTAGTTGATTTTAACTACATTCAAAACAATTTTGTTAGATTCTATTGTGACAGCTGTCATATCAGCATGCATTTTTTAAAAAACTGATCAATACTAGTTAATTTTTGTGCATCCATTTAATATTGAAGATGGAAGACAACAGACATTTTCAGCATATTATGCTTTATTATTTCAATAAAGGTAAAAACGCAACTGAAGCACAAAAAAAGATTTCTGCAGTGTATGGAGAAGGTGCTGTGACTGACCGGAGTTCTCAGAAGTGGTTTACGAAATTTCTTGGTACTATTGACATTTTGGCCAAATACTTCTTTGCTTGTGGGGCTGTCTGATGTATTGGAAGGTGTGTAGGAGCACCCTTGGACTCTCTACCCACTAGAAGCCAACAATGGAAGACAGCCAACATACTCAAAATATCCAAATCAACAGTTATTGGTGAAAATGAAAAACGTATCTTTTATTTTACAGAAGAAACTAAATGGACTTTTTGGCCAGCCCATTATAATGATTGCTTCATCTAATCAACCTTTTAAGATTCTGCACAGGAATAAATCATAGTACGCAAAACCATCCCTCTTGAACCTACTTTTCTTCTAGAAAAAATTAAGCAAAAATATTTCATGTACCAACTGCTATACAATAGATAAGTCACAAGCAAAACTCCCCTTTAAATAGTAAGATTTTGTGTTATGTGTATTTTGATTTTACTGATGATTTACCATATTTTGCTGTGTATAATGAGCACTTGTTTGCCCAAATTTTTGAGGAAAAAATAAAGGTGTGTGTTATACATGAGTAATACTAATTCCATATCTATATAAATGTTTTTAATTCTTTTATTTATGCTTATGTGTTAAAGTGTAACTCTAGAAAGCAATATCTGTATGCAAAGTAATACCCTGGAATATGATAATCAGTTTTGTTTCTAAATATTAACTAATTAATTGATTCATTAATTAAAAAATTAAAATGAAAGATTTTTTCCCCCTGCAAGTCTGGCCCAAAAATGTGGGTGGTTATTGTACATGGCAAAAACAGGTATTCTGAAGATATGTCTTACTGTTACTTTAAAAAGCAGGTATTTACACTTCTGGTATGGATCAAAACAATGGGTAAAGAATCAGAAACTAAAACTCTAATTGAAAAGAACCAGAATAACATGCTGAAACAAATTGTTTTAAAACTTGCTAAAGCAAAAAGCCAACAAAAATTAGTCTATAATATTTAAAGATCAGGAACAAAAATATCCAATACCATTCAAGGATTTTATTTAAACAGCATACAACTGAACAGTGAGGTATTTGGTTGGGCTAGAAGAGGCGGTTCATGAGGGGGACTAATTAGAGTGTAGAAACACTGAAAGGCTGCCTAATGCCTTGGAAAGAACAGGGACACTTTCAGGAGAAAGAAATACTATTTCTCATACAAAGAGGAAGTATACTATCTACAAGCAAGTCCTTTGCTTTCCCAGCCAATAGTTTTGTTTTGTTTAAGATTTTATTTATTTATGTTTAGAGAGATGAGGAGGGAGGGGGAAAGAAAGAGAGAGAGAGAAACATCAATTGGTTGCCTCTCACACACCCCCAACTGGGGACCTGGCCTGGAATCCAGGCATGTGCCTTGACTGGGACTCGAACCAGCGACCTTTCAGTTCGCAGGCCAGCACTCAATCCACTGAGCCACACCAGCCAGGGCTCCTGACCATCAGTTCAGAAGAGAAAAACATTGTCTTTGTATTGTTTCCATCCCAGGTCTGCTACTGCCAACTACTGCTGCAGTCAAGACTAATGGATATGGACTCAGCACAGGTGCTCCTGCACCTTATAGAACACATCATGGAAAAGCTCCTCCATCTGTAACAGCTACAGGATTGTTATTTATGGCAGGTGTTGCCAAGCCCTGCGGGCCTAGAAACAGAACCACTGTGTTCTGGGCAGCAGATAAGAGAGACACTGTTCTCTATAGCTCCTGACACAGAATGCAGTTTATTGGTGTTTCTTTTTACTTTTTAAAAAACCCTTACTGCAAATCAAAGGGATAGACATACTCCCTTCTACCTTCAGGTGTATCTGAAATAACTAAAATGTTTACTGTAGTATAAAATTAAACTAAAGACTTATAACTGACTTGGACAGAATAATTCTCAAAGTAGGGGTGACATTCCTATTATTGAAAGTCATTTTTGGTATAATCATCTCAAATTTATAGAGTTATTTCTAAAACTGTTAATACTAAGCAGAAATTATACAATAGAGGCTACTACAATTTAAATCTCTTAGGGCAAATAATGTCCTCCCCATCCTTTTACCATCTCAACAAGACTGCTGCAATACAAGCAGAAAGGGGAAACTGCATAAGGTGAATTTGTGTAGTTCAATGTACACATTACATCACCACCTATATATGAAAAGTTTTTATTTTGCTACATATGAAAACTTAACTTGTACGATTACAAAAGAGACATTCTAATATATTAAGAATATACTGAATAAAGATCAACACCACATGAAACTGATTTATGAATATCTTAATTGATGTTTTGAGAGGTTCCATTAGAATTCAGAATTAGAATTAAGTGGAAAAGTAAAATTCAAGAATTATTATTTAGAATAATATTTTAAAATAAGGTTAAAATACCCAGCCCTTTAAAGAAACTAGAAAAAAATAAATGAGAGAAATAGGCATTAATAAAGGCAGTGAAGAAATGGTTTAGTGAACCTATAAAGTTAATTCAGTAAGTAAAACAGGGCACATGCTTGGTTTGTGGGCCTGGTCCCCAGTTAGGGCACATGGGAGAGGCAACCGATCGATATTTCTCTTTCACATCAGTGTTTCTCTCCCCCTCTTTCTCCCTACTCTCCTTCTCTCTAAATAAATAAATAAAGTCTTTAAAAATAATTAGTAAAAAAACCAGATGGAAACCAATGATCAGGTTTGCTCAAATCATATTAGCATTCATTTGCTTGCAGGATTGCCTAAATAAAATGTCATTATACAAACAATTCTGTATGTATCTATCCGTGCATGCACTTCAGAAAATAAAACTTGGCCCTGGCTGGCATAGCTCAGTGGATTGAGCACAGGCTGCAAACCAAAGTGTCGCAGGTTCGATTCCCAGTCAGGGTACATGCCTGGGTTGCAGGTCATGACCCCCAGCAACCACACATTGATGTCTCTCTCTCTCTCTCTTTCTCCCTCCCTTCCCTTTCTAAAAATAAATAAAATCTTTAAAAAAAAAAGGAAACTTTATTATTTATTTATTTATTTAAAATCCTCACCTGAGGATACATTATTGATTTTAGAAAGAGAGAGAGAGACAAACATCTATGTGAGAAACATTGATTGGCTGTCTCCTATACATGCCCAAGGATCAAATGCACAATGTGGGTAGGTGCCCTGACCAGGGATGAAACCCGAAATCTTTTGGTGTACAGGACAATACTACAACCAACTGAGACACCTAGCCAGGGCAAGACATTTTTTAAATTAACTCTTACAATGCAGCAATGCCATTACCAGATTAAAATCAGTGATGACTGAAATAAGACCATCGTGAGGGACTACAGGCCTATTCTCTATTCCTGGCTTTCTTCTGGTCTACACAAGAATTCTGGAGCAAAAGTAGTTACAGAAAGAGAGAATCCTCCCGGGAGAAATGAGGAACAAGAGTTAGGTTTGATACTGGCTGACCAGTTTAACTTGAGTCAAAATGATAATGTGAACTTATGGACTAGATATATAAATTCTTTTATCTTGGTAATATAATTTCTGATTTTAAACAATTAATTAATACAACTAAGATTATTTAAAAGTTATAATTGAAACTGATCCACCAACCCCCAATGTATAACAAAGTCCACCATTAAGATCACAAATTTTACAGTATCACAAAATCATGACTATTTTACGTTCAGTTAACTTTTTATGGAATAGAAGTAGGAATGTTGTCTTTGGAAGTCCACATACCTTGGTTCATATGCTCCAATGGGAATAGCTGCAAGGTCAAACGGTCCAAATCTTTTTCCTATCTCTTCAAATGCAGGGCAATAACCAGTGTCTCCTGCAAAAAAAAATCGATTCCAAGGGCCCAACACAGACCAACTGCCCCATAGAACCTTGTTGTCATCCAGTAGAGTCCTTTTACACCAGTGCTGGGAAGGTGTAAAGACAAAGGTGACCTTATCATGTCCAGGGACACAATTCTCCTTCCACCAGTCCAACTCGATCACATTCTCACAGCCACATTTTTGCATCCAGTCTAGGAGACCCAATGGCACAAACCACCTCAACTCATTACCAAATCGCTCATTCAAAGCAATGACAGAATTGTAGTCCAAGTGGTCATAGTGGTTGTGACTGATAAGGACCGCGTCTATCTGGGGGAGTTCACTTATAGTGCACGGAGGATGCCGAAAACGCTTTGGACCCATGTACTGCAATGGCGAAGCACGAGAGCTAAAGATGGGGTCCGTGAGAAATATGAGCTCATCCATTTCCACCATTACTGTTGCATGTCCCAGCCATGTGACTCTTAAGCCAGCTTCACTCACTCCAGCTGCTTCAGGGTCATCAATGAAATATGGCCTAAGCACTGGGAGTTCTTTATCAAGTTCCTATGTGTATAAAAAAAGAAAAGTAACCATTAGAAAAAATGAAAAGGTATTATGTCATTACAGAAGGTATTTGACATAAATTAGAGAGAAGAGCTATTGGGGTAGAACTGAAGTCATTCAATGAATTTGCTATTTTTGCTTTTCTCTTGAAAATACATACTTCTTTCTGAATCTGCCTCATTATTCATAATATAGTAATGTAAGATAAGACCCTCTTAGCCCCAAATGCAATAGACAAATGGAAAATTAAATATAAAACTTGGAGCACTGTTGAATATACTGAATGTTTTCCAAGGCTCTCTTCTGTAAGTACTACTAGTAGACTACCCTAGCTGCAGTCACTTGGCTGTTGCCATTTCAGCTGGCTGGTGCATTTACTTGAAAACTGCTTCAGGCACAGGTCAGTCCTTGAAAACAGTAAGGAAAGCTTACAATCATTTGTTAAAATTGAGGATCTCAGGTATGAATCTGGCTTTCTGAGCACACAGAATCCAAAGCAGAGCACTGTGATGATTCCTGGAAAGACCAAAATCATAGATGGTTCTCCTCATTCTTTCTTGTAAGGTTTCTATCAATGATCAAGCCAAAGCACAAAACATGGTCCCTGCCTGGAAAAAGCTGATAACTTTTGGAGGTAAACAGATGTAAAACAATAACTACAACAAATGTGACATGTTATTCCTTTGGTTGTTCTATATTTTTTCCTTGGATTAAGCTAGACCAAGAAGCAGCTGTGTTTTGGGGTGACAGTGCTCAATGTCGTAAAACTGATTTTATGAATTGTGCTTTGGTATCTTGCTGTAGAGCTGCATTGAGGTCTCTGATGAAACGGCCTCATGAAACCTGGCTAGGTACCACCTTCACCTCAACCTTCCCACTCACCCCAAAAACATGCCTCTTAATTCTAAGTAACAGGAAAAGCTCTTCTCCAGAGCAACTGGAGTCATGCATTGGGTTGTCCCTGGACAAACTCTTCAGTATGTGCTTCCCCTTTCACTTTGACAAGGACATTCAGAGTAAAAGCTAAAGCTGCAGCTTCAGCAATATGCAGGCCATGATCGAACATATTTCTATACTAACTTTATTCTTGACTTTATTTTTCTATCCCCTATAATCTATTTGCTCTTATATGTTCATCTGTTTTTTACTGCTATGTGTATTTTTATAAGTTGCTGCTAATCAATTCTGAAAAGGGTTTGGTAGTGGATAACTAAGCTAAATAAAAGCCATGCTATAGCCTAATGGGAAGGAAGGAAGAGGCCTCTTGCTAAAGGCTTTATAGACACAGTGACTCTTGTGAGTTCCTGAAGAATGATGAGAAGTTCATGATGCAGAAAAAAAGGAAGAAGGGCATGTCAGGTAGAGAAAGTGACCAAGCAAAGGAATAGAGCCAAATGGAACTGGCATTTTGGGGGGAAGGGACAAACTAAATCTATAAAGGATCAGAATACATTAAGAGCCCTGAATGCCTGACTTCCAGCAAGATGGAGGAATAGGTGGACGTACCGTACCTCCTCGTACAACCAAGATTAGAAAAACAATAATTTACAACAATAATTTACTATCAGAATAACACCCAGATCCGGCAGAGGATTTATCTTAATGGAAGTCGGGCAGCCAAGAAGTTGAAGTAGACCCATACATCCGGACTGGTAGGAGAAGACAAGTCAGGCGGGCGCGGGGCTGGCTTGGGTCGGCAGCACGCGGAGGTCCGGGGAAGGTTTGGTGCGAAATCGGCGCAAAAGCCATCCGGGGGCGCAACAAGGCAGCGGTGATCCCTGAGTACGCAAGCTGCGGCTGGCAGACCCAGGGGGGTAGCGATTGTGGACCAGGGCAGAACTCATGGCCCAGAAGCCCAGAGAAGGGTCTGAGTCCAGGAGAACGGAACTACCGCCATTGTTTTCTCCCGCCCCGCTCCCGCCCCACCCCCACATAGAACGTCACAATCTAGCGACTGGGGTGCCCAGCCCCGGTGAGCACCTAAAGCTCCGCCCCCCACCGTAACAAGAGCAACCAGACCGAAAAAAAAAAAAAAAGGAGAGACGGGAAAAAAAAATATGTTTTCAACAGAGCAGATCAGTCCCCCAGGACTCATCCTTTTGAGCGACCAAGAATTAGCCAATGTATCAGATGCACAGTTCAAAACACTGGTGATCAGAAAGCTCATGGAACTGGTGGATTTTGGACGAAATTTAGATGAAAGAATGCAGATTACCATAAAAGAGATGCAGGAAGACACGCGGAGGAGAGCCAATAGTGAAAGGAAGGAATATGAGTCTCAAAACAATACAGTGGACCAGAAGGAAGATAGAATCAACCAAGCAGGAAAGCAGGATGAAATAAGAATTCAAAAAATTGAGGAAAAGATTAAGAGCATCCAAGACACCTTTAAACGTTCCAATATCCGAATTATAGGGGTACCAGAATCGGAAGGGGAAAAGCAACAGATCGAGCACGTATTTGAACAAATAATAAAGGAGAACTTCCCCAATCTGGCAAAGGGAACAGTCTTCCAAGAAATCCAAGAAGCTCAGAGAGCCCCAAAGAAGTTGGACCCAAGAAAAAACACACCAAGGCACATCATAATTACATTAGCCAAGGTAAAAACGAAGGAGAGAATCCTAGAAGCAGCAAGAGATAAGGGGACAGTAACCTACAAAGGAGTTCCCATCAGACTCTCAGCTGATTTCTCAAAAGAGACCTTACAGGCAAGAAGGGGCTGGAAAGAAATATTCCAAGTCATGAAAGGCAAGGACCTACATCCCAGATTGCTCTATCCAGCAAAGCTCTCATTTAGAATGGAAGGGCAGATAAAGTGCTTCTCAGATAAGGTCAAGTTAAAGGAGTTCATCATCACCAAGCCCTTATTTTATGAAATGCTAAAGGGACTTATCTAAGAAAAGAAGATAAAGAAAAGACATGTATAGTAAAAGGACAGCAAACTCACAAATATTAACAACCACACCTAAAGCAAAACCAATAGAAACTAAGTAAACAATTAGAACAGGAACAGAACCACAGAAATGGAGGGCACATGGAGGGTTAGCAGCAGGGGGGTGGGAGGAGGAGAGAGGGGGAAAAGGTATAGAGAATAAGTAGCAGAGAATGTAGGTTGAAAATAGATCGGGGGAGGGCAAGAATAGTACGGGAAATGTAGAAACTAAAGAACTCACAAGTATGACACATGGACATGAACTAAAGGGGGGAAATGTGGGTGGGAGGGGGGTGCAGGGGGGAGGGGAGAGAAGGGGGGAAATGGGACAACTGTAATAGCATAATCAAGAAATATATTTTAAAAAAAAAGAGCCCTGAATGCCATACTTTACCCAGAAACAATGAGAAAGACTTTTAAAAAATACAAAAAGACATGGCCCAATTTCTGTTAAGAGAAAACACTGTCAGAGTGAAAATGATAACCTTTGAGTGTGTCACAATAACTGCGTTGAGACTAAGACCTGAACAAAGGAGACAGCAATGAGCAGAGACAAGAGAGGACAGGTGGGGGAATGCAGGTAAAGGGAACTAGAGAAGTCACCAGATGGTCTGAGTGGGAAAAGGGCCTGGACAGGAGAAGTAGCAGAAGTGGAGGACGACAAACATTTCTCTTAGCCATCCTAAGTCTTAGTTTCCTCATCTGAACATGGGTGTAACAATTATATCTAAACTTCACTGCTGTGGGGACTGAATTACAAGTGGCTAACACTGTAAGCACCCTCCAACCATTCCAAAAAGAGAAGAAAACCCAACTCTGCAACAACCAATCAAGCACCAAATCCACGGATCTTCCATTTTCCCTGTTTTCTTTTTGAGAGTTACTAACCTACTTAAGATCCTAAGTAACCTCTAGACACTTTAAAGTCCTCCTGATTTGCAACTGTCTTCTTCTCAACTCAATCCATTCACAAGAGCCACCTCAAAAGTAGTCTGCTTATGGTATGACTCTCCTGCTTGAGAAAACACATCTCACCTCAGCCCACCAGTAAGCCTGCCTGGACTGCCCCAAACCCCTTTCCAGCTGTTTCACTCACCTCTGCAAGTGCTTTGTACCCCACCTACACTGGAACTGCTCTCTCTTCCCAGACTGAGCTTGAGAATCCTGCACAATAGTGATCCCATTACTCATCCCTGTGAGTCCTTAACCAAATGCACACTCTTCATAAGACCATCCCTGTGTGTTCACTGCTGGAAGCAATCACCCCTACCTCTCAACTTCCATGCCACTTTGCTCATGCATCAACTATGAAAATTCTATCCCATACCCTGGTTAAATGTAAAAAGGATGTATTTTGTGTCTTATTCAACTCAGAATCACTCACAGTGCCAGTTCAATGATGATATATATGTGCTTAATAAAATTAGTTAGATGAATGAGTGAGTGAATGAATGAATGAATGTAAATTTTTCAAATCAATTATCAAAGTTAGTAATCAGGGTTAGTGAACAATAATAAGTGCCATATGGTATACTTAAAAAGAATAAGGAGGAAAGAGTCAATGAGTATAAACTGAGTACCTGCCATATATTAGGCTTCATATAAGGCACCTAATAATGATGATGAATTATCTAAAACAGGGTAAGTAGGTTTATAGTTGTAAGTATACAAAACACAGAGTTTATTCTTTTATTATTATTTATGATTGTACTATTTTCCATACAAACAACTGTAAATGTACTTTTGCCCCACCCTGTATATCAGGCACTTTAGTGTAACATAAAATAAAATTACATTAACAGTAGCTATCATTTACAGACTGCTTACATGCTATAAAATATACTAACTGCTTCGTAAAAAATTTTTAGTTTAGCCCTGGCCAGACAGCTCAGTTAGAGCATTGTCCCAATATGCCAAGGCTGCAGATTTAATCCCTGGTTGGAACATTGATATTTCTCTCTCTCTCAATCAATAAAAAAAGAAAGCTGCTTCAGACCAGTTTTAAAAAAAGAAAACAAAAAAAAATTTTAGTTTAATACCAACTACAATACTGGAGGTAGGTATATTAACTATGTCCACTTTACAGGTGAGAAAACAAAAAATTAGAGAAGTCACAACATTCACACAAGGTAACCCAGCCGCTAGCTTCCACACATACTGTTTCTCGTCATTATACTACTCTGAAATATTATCTCATTTAATACATTTTTGTTTTTTAAGTAACAACCTGGGGGTCAAATCAGGGAGAATAGGACACAATGAATTTCTGAAGATGATGGATATGTTCATTATCTTGATTGTGGTGATCATTTCATGGGTATATACTTATGTCAAAACTCATCAAATTGTACTTTTTGAATATGTGGAGCTAGTATTATGTTAATAAAACTATAAAAAATGTTTGCCCTGATGCGTGTGGCCCAGTGAGTTGGGTATCCTCCTGCAAAGTTGGGTATCCTCCTGATGCAATTTTTGGTCAGGGCACCTGCCTGGATTGCGGGTTCATACAGGTTGGGGCACTTATAAGAGGCAGCCTATTGATGTTTTACTCCCTCTCTTTCTCCCTCCCTTCCCGTCTCTCAAAAAATAAAATCTTTTTTTTTTAAGATTTTATTTATTCTTTAGAGAGGGAAGGGAGAGAGAAAGAGAGAGAGAGAAACATCAATGTGCAGTTGTTGGGGGCCGTGGCCTGCAACCCAGGTATGTGCTCTGACTGGGAACCGAACCTGCAACACTTTGGTTCGCAGCCCGCGTTCAATCCACTGAGTTACGCCACCCAGGGCAAAATAAATAAAGTCTTTTAAAAAATAAATAAAAGCCATTTGAAGTTCAGTATCTGGTATTATATGTGGACTGTGGAGAGGAAACAAAACCTTTAATAGAGTACCTCTAATAGAGGAAACAAAACCTTTAATAGAGTACCTCTGGCAGCCCCAACTTGTTCTCCAAACAAAGTACTAACAGATAAAATGCTGAAAGAACACAGTCACAAAGGACCATATATTGTATGATCCTATTTTTACAAAATATCAGGAATAGGCAAAATCGTAGAGACAGAAAATAGACTAGCAACTTCAGGGGCTGGAGAAGAGCAGGAGAATTGGATGGTGATGACTAAAGACATGGGTTTCTTTTTAGCGTGATGAAAATATATTAGATTGTGGCAATGGTTGCACAACTCTAAGCATCCTAAAAAACACCGAACTGCATACTTCTATAGTAGATGAATTATATCTCAACAAAGCTGTTGTTGAAAAAAGGCAAATACTGACATCTGAATTAAACAATCACACTTTTCTCATGTTCCTTTTTCATACTAAGCCCATCACAAAAGAGCAGCTTATTTTAAAGAATTTGACCTCTAGCTACTACCCCATAAAACTCAATAGTCTACTATTGAGATTCCAAAAGAAAAAAATTTTTTTACTTGATCATCAGAGTTTGAAAAAGTACAGGATGGGGGTTGGGAAATTTATATTTATTTGAAGAAACCAAGCACTCACTTGGCATTTTCTTGACTGATCTATATCTTTCTTGGCTGGTCTTCCTTTTTTAAAGCTGCAAATGAGAAAATTTCTAGGCCCAGAAAAATATTCTAAAATATTAATAAAATGCATTTGTTAATATTTTACTTATCTTGGGGAAAGGGGAAAATCCTAACATTCATTCAACCACTAATCTTTGCCAGGTGCTTTAGGTGCATTATGTCATCTAACCCTGTGAAGCATGTTACTGGCATTTTAAAGATAACAAGACCAAGCCAAAGCGGGGTGAGTCACTAAGAACTTCACCAAGGTCAAACATCAAATAAGTGTCCCATTAGGAGTGAAATCAAGGTCTTCCTGACTCTAAAGACACTCTCTTTTCATTAAACCATAACTCTTTCCATGGCATAAATGATATTATTTAAATCAATGAAATCCATATTCCTGGTAATAGTAAGAGTATGAGTTTGTTTGCCTGAATGAGACAGAAGACAAAAATTTGATGCAAATCTGTTAAAATCATGGTTTCTAAAAAAATCACTTTTAAAAAGACTTGAGTTAATCCTTTTTTTCCCCAACTGAAAGTATACTTTTACTGTCTTATGAAATTTTAGTGGTCCACTGCCTTAACCACTTGGCCACCTCGGCCACAACACTGGAAACTTTAATATCTACACTTCACAACTGAAATTTAAATTAAAAATTTTTCTTTTTCAGCCCTGGCTGGCATAGTTCAGTGGATTGTGAACCAAAGTGTTGCAGGTTCGATTCCCAGTCAGGGTACATGCCTGGGTTGCAGGTCATGACCCCCAGCAATCACACATTGATGTTTCTTTTTCTCTATCTCCCTCCTTTCCCTCTGTAAAAATAAATAGATAAAAATCTTAAAAAAAAATTAAAAAAATTTTCCTTTCCCTATTTATTTCAACAACATGAAAAGAGATTGATCTCTTACTTCCAATTGAATTAAGATGCTGTTTTTTATTTTTATTGTTTATTCTATTACAGTTGTCCCATTTTCCTCTTTTGCCCTCCTCTAACCAGCCAACCCCTCTAGAGCCTACTGTCAATCCCCTCTCCATTGTCCAATGAGTCATTCATACATGTGCTTTGACTAGTCCCTTCCCCCTCCTTCCACCAATATCCCCCTCCCTCTGACGCTCCCTGCCCCACCCCGGCAGCTATCAGTCTGTTCCATGTTTCCATGTCTCTGGTTCTATTTTCCCTGTTAGTTTATTTTGCTCATTAGATTCCAGTTATCACTGAGGTCATATGGTATTTGTCTTTCCCAGACTGGTTATTTCACCTTAGCATAATAGTCTCCAGTTCTATCCATGCTGTCACACAAGGTAGGATTTCATCCTTTCTGCTATGCAGTATTCCACTGTGCATGAACCACAGTTTTTTGATTCATTCACCTACTAATGGGCACTTGAGCTGTTTCCACCACTTGGCTATTGTAAATAGCATTGCTATGCACATAAAAGTGCATAGGTTCTTTTGAATTGGTGTTTCAGGATTCTTAGGGTATATGCCCAGCAGTGGTATTGTTGGGTAAAAAGGCAGTTACATTTTTAATTTTTTTAGGAAATTCCAAACTGTTTTCCACAGTGGCTGCACCAGTCTGCATTCCTACCAACAGTGCATAAGGGTCCCCCTTTTCTGCACATCCTTGCCAGCACTTATTGTTTTGTTAATTTAAAAATGATAGATGCTCTGACAGGTATGAGGTAATATCTCATTGCCATTTTAATTTGCATTTCTCTGATGGTTATTAGAGATGTTGAGCATTTTTTCATATGTCTATTGGTCCTCTGTATGTCCTCCTTAGGGAACTGTCTGTTCAGGATCTTTGCCCATTTTTTAATTGGGTTGTCTTCCTGGTTTTGAGTCATATGAGTTCTTTATAATAATGTTTTATATTTTTGATATACTATCTGTATTAATGGTATAACATCCATCAAAATTGCTTAATATTTTTAATTCATCTTTGATTAGAAGAGAAAAATGTCCTTCATAAAATATTTGGAAAATAATAAAGTACCTCAGAATAAACTTAACCAAGGAGATAAAAGACCTGAACTTGGAAAACTAGAGAACACTGAAGAAAGAAATTAAGCAAGATATAAATAAATGGAAGACAATACTATGCTCATGGAATGGAAGAATTACCAACATTAAAATGTCCATACTACCCAAAGCAATCTACAGATTCAACGCAATCTGTACTAAAATACTAAAGACATATATCACAGATTTAGAACAAATATTTCAAAAATTTATACAGAACCAAAAAAGAACCCAAATAGCCTAGTAGTCTCGAGATAGAAGAACAAAGTAGAAGGAATCACAATACCTAGTATCAAACTCTATTACAAGGCCACTGTAATCAAAACAATCTGATACTGGCATAAGAATAGACACATAGATCAATGGAACAGAATAGAAAGTCCAGAAATAAACCCAGGTCTCTGTGGCCAACTGATATTCAACAAAGGGAGCAGAAGCATAAAAATGGAGTAAAAATAGCCTCTTCAACAAATAGTGTTGAGAGAACTGGAATGGTACATGCAAAAAAATGAAACTAGACCACTAACTTATACCATATAACAGAATAAACTCAAAATTCATAAAAGACTTAAACATAAGTTGTCAAATCATAAAAGTCCTAGAGGAGAACATAGGCAGTGAAATTTCAGATATCCCATGCACCAATATTTTTGCCAATATATCCTCTAGGGCACAGGTGGCAAACACAAGGCCTTCAGGTCAAATATGGCCCTCCACCTTATTTTACCAGGCCCAGAACCTTCTTTCTACCCGGAGGGCAATGCTGAGCTCTCACTAACTGTTGAGTACTTAACATTTATCAGTCCTAAAATTACATTCAGCTCTTTGAAGGCAACCACAAGGTTGATGTGGCCCCCAGTGAAAATGCGTTTGACACCCCTGTTCTAGGGCAAGGGAAAGAATAAATAAATGGGACTACATCAAACTATAAAGCTTCTCCACAGCTAAAGAAAACATCATCAAAATGAAAAGAGAACCAACTATATGGGAAAACGTATTTGCCAATGGTATATCAGACAAGGGTTTGATCTTCCAAATGTATGAAGAACTCATATGACTCAACACCAAGAAGACAATCCAATTAAAAAATGAGCAAAGGACCTGAACAGACATTTCTCCAAGGAGGGCATAAAGAGGGCCCAGAGACATATGAAAAGATGCTCAACATCATTAGCCATCAGAGAGATACAAATTAAAATCACAATGAGATACCACTTCACAGCTGTCAGAATGGCCATCATAAACAAAGCAACAAACAACAAGTGCTGGGGAGGTTGTGGAGAAAAGGAAACCCTCGTGCACTGTTGGTGGGAATGCAGGCTGGTGCAACCACTGTGGAAAACAGTATGAAATTCCCTCAAAAATCTAAAAATGGAACTGCCTTATGACCCAGTGATTCCACTGCTCAGATTATCCCCTAAGAATCCTGAAACACCAATTCAAAAGAACCTATGCACACCTATGTTCACAGCAGCGTTATTTACAAGAGCCAAATGCTGGAAACAACCTAGTGCCCATCAGTAAATAAGTGGATCAAAAAACTATGGTACGTTACACAATGGGACACTACGCAGCAGAAAGAAAAGGAGGAAATCCTAACCTTCGCAACAGCATGGATGGAACTGGAGAGCATTGTACTAAGTGAAATAAGTCAGGCAGTGAAAGACAAATACCATATGATCTCACCTATAAGTGGAACCTAATCAACAAAACAAACAAATGACCAAAAAGAACCTGAGACAGGGAAATAAAGATCAAACTGTCAGTGACCAGAAGGGTGTAGGGAGGGGGATAATGGGGGAAAGGAGGAGAGTATGTACAAAGGACCCATGGACATGGACAACAGGGTGGAGATTGACTGTGGAGCAGGGTGTGGGCAGGGCAGGGGAGAGCAATGGGGCAATAATTGGGACAATTGGAATAAAACAATAAAAACAAAAAATATTGGAAAAAATAGAAAAATATAAAGAAAAGTAATCATCCTTTATATCAATATATAGAAAATATAACTACTGTTAACTTTATGCTATCTTTATCCACAGTTCCATTTTTAAGTATGGTTAAGATCATATGGTATTCTTATTTTGTTCTTTTTTTTAAATTCCATATTGTAACATTTTCACCCATCACTTAAAACTATGGAACACGACAAAAGGGAGGAAGATGGCGTCAGGGTAGGAGGGAACAGATTCCACTTCCCCCCACACACGGGAGAAAATCCTAGCTGATCTACCACGGATTTACGGAGTAAAAGAGCAAACAACCAATAGTACCTCAGCATATATGAAAATAAGAGACCAAAAATTGTAGCGGAACCAAAAAACCAGACGGTAAGGAGCGTGTTTCGGGACAATAAGGTCCCAGGGACCAGTGCGGGGTCCAGGGTGGCTGCAGCCCCAGGCCGGGTGTCCCCTGCCAGATTTGCCACATAATCCTCAGGAGAGGATTGCCACATAATCCTCAGTTGCCAGAGCAACTGCTCCCTCCCCAGGCAAACAAGGTCAGAGCAGCACCGAGAGAAACCTGACTTGATAGCAAATACACAGGGGCTGTGAGCACCTGAGGAGTCTGTGGACACCGGCAGAGTTAAGAATCACGCAGTGATGGTCCAGACCCCTATAGTCACTGGTCTAGCTGGAGAATTGGGCTGTGGGAGAGGCCAGGCCACTGTATGGAGCGGCAGGCTTGAGTAAGAGGAATTTCTCAAAAAGAAAAAGTGAAAAGACAGACACTGTTTGGGGAATTGTCCTACAGCAAACACTCCGGTCTCCCTGCCACCCAGCTGGGCAGTGATCCAGGGGTTGCGCGGAAGGTTGTGAAGAAGACCCTGCGCACCCCCATAGCACTGGGAAGGGTGAGGCAGCCTGGCCCAGTGAGTGCATGAGTGTACCGCCACACCCCAGCCCATAGCGGTAACCCCGGGGAAAGGCCTGGATCCCATACCCAAGGCGCAGGGGAGAGGTACCAGGATAGCAAGTGTGCGCTCGGCTGACTGAGTGCAGAACAGGAAGGAAGAAAAGCCATACCAATCACCCCTCAACCTGTTGCTGCCAGCCAAGACCAGAAAAACCGGTCTGGCCACTTTGAAACCAAGAAGCTTTTAAATTTTATTCTATTTTTATTTTTTTAATTATTTTTATTTTTTTATTTTTATTATTTTTTCTCTTTCAATTCCTTTTTCCTCTTTCCTTCCTACGACCCAGTGATTTTTTTCTTTCAATTCCTTTTTCCTTTCTTTCTTTCTTTCTTTCCAATTTTATCTCTTTCCTTCCTTCGTCTGCCTTTCATTTTTTTAAATACCTACAAGTGAGACAGAAAAAAAAAAAACCACCCTGGAACTGTAAAAAGACCAGAGTTGGACCCAAAGAAGGGGCATCACAACAGCTGCAACACTGAAACAAATTTCACTCTGCTATTACAGAGAAACTGCAAGTTATCGTATATTTGTATTATTATTATTTTTCCAATATTCTTACATCTTTTATTTTAATAGTATTTTTGTCTTTCTCTTCTTTCTGTATAGTCTTCTTTGCTTGGTGGGTTATACTGTATCATTTGACAGGTTTCCCCTGCTCTCTCTTTCATACTGTATTGCTAATTTACTGTACTTCATGTCACTTGTGTTCCTTTAGCACACTACTCAAGGTCCTATTAGGACTCCCTATTCTTGTTACCTAGATCACATAGATTCTGTCATATGATTGTTGCTCTAATATTATTGTAAATAATGGCTGTTCCATACTTCACAACACCCCTCCCAGATCTTAGCCCACTTCACGGTTTCGTGGACTCTATTACTGTAGTGGTTAACTCTATCCTCTCACACACTACACCTCTTTACTATCCTGTACTCTCACCTTGCCTCAGAATCTGACCTCCCACAACCTCACTGCTTTCTAGATCCAACTCACAATCCTTCCTTCCCCAACAAGAGTCTTACCTTCTTTCCATCCTTTTTAAAAATCAGCTACTTGGGTGGAAGATTACAGTTAACACTGTACACAGCCAAAGGATCTCCTATCTCTTCTCTACTGGCTGCTACTGTAAATATTATAGAATATTCTCTTGCTGTCTTAAACCATTTTGCCTTCCCCCTCCAACTGATCACAAAAAAGAGTAGGTAGAAGCGGAGAACACCAGGATACCCACTGGAAGAGGAAACCCAACAACAAAGGAACCACCAACAGATAACAAGAGAAGAAGGTGAAGGAGGAAGTGGAAACCACACAAACCTCAATCCAGGACCTATCAGGAAATACAACTAAGTAGTGGAGACACTACCCAGTACAAACAACTGAACAAGAGCGAGAGAGAATCCTCAAAACCTTGTACACACAGGAGAACCAGCTTCAACACAACCTGACCACACCAGCACAACAAAATACAGGAGGTGGTGGACAGAGTGACCCTCAATTAACCAGCTAGTGGGAAGGACCCACCAAAGAAAAACCCAAAGACAAACACAAAGCCAACTTAAACGACAGCCCAAGACCAGTGAATTCGAGAGATCAAGGAGACTGCACCACTGAATCGCACAGGTATTCTACCACAGAAATTCACACCATAAACCCAGGGAGCCAGAACAGATCAATGTAAGAAGCTGAGGCTAACAAGAAGAGTCTCACAAACAATGGGAAGACAAAGAAACAATCCCTAAATGAAAGGAAAGGAGGAAGACTCAGAAAGGATGCTAAATGAAACAGAGGAAACTCAACTATCAGATATTGAGTTCAAAGCAATCATTATCAGGAAGCTCAATAAGCTCACAATGAGCCACCAGAAACTACAGGGAAGCTACAATGAACTCACTGCAAACTATATCAACATGAAAAAGGAAATAGAAACTATCAACAAGGACCAAGGGGAAATGAAGAATGCAATTTCTGAACTGAAGAACACAGTACAAGGAATGAAAAGCAGGACTGATGAAGCAGCAGATCAGATCAGCGACCTAGAGAACAAAGTAGGAAAAAACACCCGGAAAGAGCAAGAAAAGTAAGAGGCTCAGAAAGAATGAAGAGGAATTAAGAGAAATGCAAGACAATATGAAACGTAATAATATCCATATAATAAGGATACCAGAATGAGAAGAGCAGCTAGGGATAGAAAATCTATTTGAAAAAGTAATGATGGAAAGCTTCCCTAATTTCATGAGAGAAAAAGTCATACAAATCAGGAAACACAGAGAGTCCCAATCAAGAGGAACTCAAAGAGACGAACTTCAAGACATATCATTATTAAAATGGCAAAATACCAAGACAAAAAGAGAATCTTAAAAGCAGCAAGGGAGAAACAGGAAGTAACATACAAGGGAGCCCCAATAATGTTAGCAGCTGACTTCTCAATGGAAACACTCCAAGCCAGAAGAGTATGGCAAGAAATATTCCAAGTAATGAAAACCAGAGGCCTGCAACCAAGGCTACTTTACCCAGAAAGGCTCTCAATCGAGATAGATGGCCAAATACGGAACTTCCAAGACAAAGAAGTCTAAAACAATACACGTCCACCAAACCAGCTCTGCAGGAGATGCTAAAGGGACTGCTTTAAGGAAAGGAAGGAAAAAGAGAGAGACAGAGAGGAACACAAGGTACAAAAATGGCAATGAATAAGTACCTATCAATAATAACCTTAAACGTAAATGGATTAAATGCTCCAATCAAAAGACACAGAATAGCTGAACGGGTAAGAAAGCATGAACCACATATATGCTGCCTACAAGAGACCCACCTCAGAACAAAAGACCTACACACACTGAAAGTGAAGGGATAGAAACAAATATTCCAAGCAAACGGACAGGGAAAAAAAGCCAGGTAGCAATACTCACATCAGACAAAATATAGACTTATAAAAAAGGGCCATAAAGAGAGACCCAGAAGGTCACTACATAATATTCAAAGGAAGAATCCACCAAGAAGACATAAACATTGTAAATATGTATGCACCCAACATAGGAGCACCCAAATACATAAAGAAAATCTTAGAGGACTTCAAGAAAGATATGGACAGCAACACAATTATAGTAGGGGATTTTAACATCCCACTGTCAAAAACTGGACAGATCTTCCAAACAAAATATCAACAAAGATACTGTGGCACTGAACAATGCCCTAGATGAAATGAACTTAACTGATAGATATACAGCCCTTCATCCCAAAGAAGCTAAATATACATTCTTTTCAAATGTACACGGAACATTCTCAAAGATAGACCACATGATAGGACACAAAGCAAGCCTAAACAAATTCAAGAAAATTAAAATCATACCAACCATTTTCTCAGACTACAAGGGACTGAAACTAGAAACCAATCCCAAGGGAAAAAAACCAAAACACTCAAAATCATGGAGATTGAATAGTATGCTATTAAACAATGAATGGGTCAAGACTGAAATTAGGGAAGAAATCAAAAAGTTTCTGGAAACAAATGAAAATAAACTCACAACAACCCAAAATTTTTTGGTTTTTTCCTGAGGCAGTCCTGAGAGGAAAGTTCATAGCAATACAGGCCTACCTAAAAAAGATGGAAACATTTCAAACAAACCACCTATCCCTAGGCCTATAAGAACTCAAGGAACAACAACAAAGACAGCCCAGAGCAAGTAGAAGGAAGGAGATAACCAAGATCAGAGCAGAATTAAATGACATAGAGACTAAAAGCACAATTCTAAGGATCAATCAATATAAGAGCTGGTTCTTTGAAAAGATAAACAAAATCGACAAGCCTTTAAGCAGGCCCATTAAGAAAAAAGGAGAAGGGATCCAAATAAACATAATCACAAATGAAAGAGGAGGGATTACAAATGACACCACAGAAATACAAAGGACTGTAAGAAATTACTATGAAGAACTGTATGCCAGGAAATTTGAAAACCTAGGTGAAATGGACAACTTTCTAGAAAAATATAATCTTCCAAAACTCAATAAAGAAGAAGCAGAAAGCCTGAACAGACCAGTAACAGCAGACAAAATTGAAGCAGTAATCACAAAACTCCTGACAGACAAAAGTCCGGGTCTGGATGGTTTCACAGGAGAATTCTAGAAAGCATTTAAGGAAGAGCTAATCCCTATCCCTTCACAGACTATTCCAAAAAATTCAGAATGACAGAAGACTCCCAAACTCTTTTTATGAAGCCAGCATCATCCTAATCCCAAAACCAGATAAAGACACAACAAAGAAAGAAAACTACAGGCCAATATCGCTGATGAACATAGACACTAAAATCCTCAACAAAATATTGGCAAACCACATCCAACAATACATTAAAAAGATCATACACCATGACTAAGTGGGATTCATCCCAGGGATGCAAGGATGGCTCAATATTCGCAAATCAGTAAATGTAATACATCACATAAAGAAAAGCATAGACAAAAATCACATGATCATATCAATAGATGCAGAAAAAGAATTTGATAAGGTACAGGACCCATTTATGATAAAAACACCCAGCAAAGTGGGAATAGAGGGAGCATTCCTCAACATAATAAAGGCCATATATGAGAGACCTACAGCCAACATCATGCTCAATGGGCAAAACTAAAATCTTTCCCACTAAGATCAGGAACAAGACAAGGCTGTCCACTTTCACCACTTCTATTCAATATAGTATTGGAAGTTTTAGTCATAGCAATCAGACAAGAAAAGGAAGTAAAAGGCATCCAAATCGGAAAAGAGGAAATAAAACGGTCACTGTTTGCAGATGACATGACAGCGTACATAGAAAATCCTATAGACTCCGCCAAAAAACTGCTCAACCTAATAAATGAATTTGGCAAAACAGCAGGGTACAAAGTCAATATCCAGAAACCAAAGGCATTTTTGTATACTAACAATGAAACAGCAGAAGCAGAAATCAAGAACAAAATCCCATTTGATATAGCAAAAAAAATACAAAAACCTAGTAATAAATCTAACCAAGGAGGCAAAAGACCTGTATGCAGAAAACTACACAACACTGAAGAAAGAAATCAAGGCAGACACAAACAAATGGAAACATATACCATGTTCATTAGTCGGAAGAATTAATATCATCAAAATGTCCATACTAACCAAAGCAATTTACACATTCAATACAATACCTATTAAAGTACCAATGGTATATTTCACAAACATAAAACAAACATTTCAAAAATTTATATGGAACCATAAACGACCCCAAATAGCTGCTGCAATTTTGAGAAAGAAGAGTCAAGTAGGAGGGATCACAATACCTGATACCAAACTGTACTACAAGGCCACTCTAATCAAAACAGCCTGGTACTGGCATAAAAACAGGCACATGGACCGATGGAACAGAATGGAGAGCCCAGAAATAAACCCTAGTCCCTACAGTCAATTAATATTCGACAAAGGAAGCAGCAAAATGGGGTAACAATAGCCTCTTCAACAAATGGTGTTGGGAGAACTGGACAGCTACATGCAAAAAAATGAAACTCGAGCACCAACTTACACCATACACAAAAATAAATTCAAGGTGGATAAAAGATTTAAATATAATCCATGACACCATTAAAGTCCTAGAGGAGAACATAGGTGGGAAAATCTCAGATATTTCACGTAGCTTCACGTATCAACGTTTTTACTGATATGTCCCCTAGAGCAAGGGACATAAAGGAAAGAATAAACAAGTGGGATCTCATCAAAATAAAAAGCTTCTGCACGGCTAAAGAAAACAGTATTAAAATAAAAAGAGACCAACTGTATGGGAAAACATTTTTGCCAGTGATACCTCAGACAAGGGTTTAATCTCTAAAATATATAAAGAATTTACACAACTCCACACCAGTAAGACAAGCAACCCAATTAAAAAATGGGCAAAGGACTTGAACAGGCACTTCTCCAAGGACATACAGAGGATCCAGAGACACATGAAAAGATGCTTAATATCTCTAGCTATCAGAGAGATGCAATTAAAACCACAATGAGATACCACTTCACACCAGTCAGAATGGCCATCATAAAAAAAACAATAAAACTACAAGTGTTGGAGAGGTTGTGGAGAAAAAGAGACCCTAGTACACTGTTGGTGGGATTGCAGACTGGTACAACCACTATGGAAAACAATATGGAATTTTCTCAGGAAACTAAAAATGGATCTGCCTTTTGACCCAGCAATTCCACTGCTAGGATTATATCCTAAGAACCTTGAAACACCAATCCAAAAGAACCTATGCACCCCAATGTTCATAGCAGCACAATTTACAATAGCCAAGTGTTGGAAGCAACCTAGGTGCCCATCAGTAAATGAATGGATCAAAAAACTATGGTACATTTACACAATGGAATTCTATGCAGCAGAAAGAATGAAGGAGCTCCTACCCTTTGCCATAGCATGGATGGAACTGAAAACATTATGCTAAGCGAAATAAGCCAGGCGGTGAAAGACAAATACCATATGATCTCACCTTTAACAGGAACCTAAACAACAAAACAAACAAACAAGCAAAATATAACCAAAGACACTGAAATAGAGAATAGGCTGACTGTCCAGAAGGGAGAGAGGAGGGAATTTCAGGGGAATTTCAGGGGAAAAGGGATAGGGTTTACAGGAACAAGCATGAAGGACACATGGACAAAAACTAGGAGCAGGTGGAAATGGGATAGAGGTGGGGAGGGCTGGGTGGGTGGGCTGGGATGAAAGTAAGAGACAGAAAATTGTCCTTGAACAACAATTAAAATAAAATTAAAAAATAAAAAAACTATGAAACACTAAGTATTTTAAAAAAATGGATAAATTTTTTAAATTTTTCATTGATTTTAGAGGGGAAGGAGAGAGAAACCGATTTGTTGTTACACTTATTTATGCATTCATTGGTTGATTCTTGTAAGTCAAATCTTTTTAAAAAGTGATCGAGCCTGCAACCTGGGCATATCAGGATGACGCTATAACCAACTGAGCAACCTGGCCAGGACCAAAATAAATGAATTTTGGAGGAAATCTGTCAGATATAAAACAAACAAAAACAGAATATAGAAGAAATGAAAAGAAAATTAGAAAGGACTCACCTAGGGTATCCAAAATATAAATTAGTACTCATTTTAGAATGGAAAGATGGAGAGAAAGTTTCAAAGAATTATACAAGAATATTTCCTAGAAGTTAAGGAAACAGACTTTCCTATCTGAAAGGCCCACCACACATAAAGCATAATGAATAAATAACGACACGTCATGGTGAAATTTCAGAACGCTGATGCCGAAGAGAGGATCCTCCAGGTTTGTACAGAAATAAAGATCAAACACAAAGGATCAAGAAGGCACTGACTTTCTCCACAGCAATGCTAAAAATAAGGTCACAGAGGTAATGCTTTTAAATTCTGAGAGAAAACTGTTTCTGAACTAAAATTCTATATTCACACTATCAATAAGAGAATAAAGACATTTCAGACAAGCAAGCTATCAAAAACTGACTTCCCAAGTACCATTTTCTCAGGAAGCTCTCTTAAGAATGTACTCCACCAAAATGAGAAAATATGCAAGAAAGAGTAACAAGTGGGATACAGGAAATGGCAACACTGAAGAGATAAAGGAGCCAGGATGATAGTAAAGGGAGACCCCAGGATGGAAGCTGGCAGGGAGCCTGGAGGGCTGCCAGCCCAGATTACAGCCCTGAACCACAAGACCCCCTGAGGGTCTCCCTCAAGAAAACTGTATTGAAAAGCCATGGGATGGAGGGAAATGGTCAGTCAGAAAGTTAAGCAGATGAAAAAAAAAAAAAAAAGAGGTATCATTAAACCCAGGGAGAAAAAGTATATTAAAAAGGACACATGGCCAAAGTGTATTACTCAGTTTGTCACTGAAAAATACCAATATATTCACAACAATATAAACAGTAAAAGATAAGTTCAAATGGGAGAGAGATGGGAAGGGAGTCAGAGTGAGTTAACTCTGATAGAAAATATGACCACAGAAAGACAAATGTTGCACAATTCTACATAGTTGAGGCATCTGATAGAATCAGAGTGGAATGGTGGATGCCAGAGGCTGGGAGGAGAGGCAATAGGGGAACTACTATCAGTGGGGCATAAAGTTTCAGATAAGCAAGATGAAGCTCTGGAGAACTATTGTACAGCACTGTATCTATAGTCAAGCATAATGTGCACATACAAATTCAAGAAGAGAGATCTCATGTTGTGTTCTTACCACAATAAAATTAAAAGAAATATGAAGGTAAACTCCAGAGGAATGATGTCTGAAAGGGTTAAAAGATAATTTCCTCCAAGACCTGGGACTGAGTAGCAGGGACTAGTTAGGGGACTAGTTATTTGCCTAACAAGCTTTTCAGTACAAAGACTTTTTAAAAACTGTATACATTCATTTTTCTTCTCTTCATAAAAATAAAAAAGTAACCTGTTAGCATACTATAGTATAAATATAAAATAATCAGTATGTTTCATTTTTCCAAAGAGCACCCTGTTCTTCAATATCACACAGCCAAAGAGTACATTATATTTTCAAAGTACTTACATGTGTCAGGTGAACCAAAAAACAATTATAGTGACCTAACCTGTGTTATTCTAACTTTACAGACAAAAAAAAGAAAAGGAGCTCCTTCAGGGATTGTGACAGAAATGAGGTCACACACTGGGGGAGGAAACCTGAACCTGAGTCTGAAATGGCACTCCTGGTGTCCCACTTTTTCTACTAGGTCATGCTGTGCAGCCTCAGTTCTGTGTCTCCCACATTCTAATGTGACAATCCCCTGTTCACTTCCACACTACTGACTGACAAGGACAGCCTCCTTCGTCTAATTAGATTCATGAAGTGCCTGTATCCCTCCTTCTTGGAGATTCTCTCTTTTCCCCTAACTACTGGTGACTATGATGAACAATGACAATGTGACAAGTCACTGAGCCAACTGCAACAGCACAAAGCAATGACAGCATCTGAACAATGCAAAGCCTGTGAACTGGCACACTGCTCTAAAGGCCCAGAAAAGGCAAATACCAGGAACTGTCCAAGCAACATTATTAAAACAGAAACTGAAATTTATGTCCCACTCCTCAATACATGTAAAATTTGTACAAAAAAATATTCTCTATGAAAATGATTTGTCATCTGTAGACTTAATACGTGGGAGATTAGTTGATATATGAATCCCATTTTTTGAGGTGTGAGGTTTTTTGTTTTTCTCAAATAAATCTGATCTTTAAACTCAAAAAAAATCAAACACACTATTGTTGGAGAATGCAACTAAATTGTGTAGCCCTGCTAAATTACCCTTCTTTATTTTATTTACATTTTCTGTATTAGTTATTTTATACTTTAATCATGTTTCCTCTAAAACACTTTCATATTTATATACCTAAATGTAATGATATGATTATACAACATATAGTAATTATAATCCTGCATATTTCATAAAATCCCCCAATAATTCAAGTACCCACCGGCACCATATATAATTATTATAATATTACTATCAATAAAAAAATTAAAGAAAAAATAAATACATAAAAAGAAAGAAGCGAAGGGGGGAAACTGGGATAACTGTAATAAACAAAATAAAATTAAAATTAAAGACAGAAAAACAATATTATCGACTACCTTCCTTATGCTGTACTTTACATCTCTGTGACTATTTTGTATCCACCAATTTGTGCTTTTTAATCCCTTCATCTTTTTCACCCAGCCTCCAACACCCCTCCCATCTGACAACCATCAGTTTGCACTCTGCACTATGAGTCTGTTTCTGTCAAAACAATAATTTGAGCCCTGGCTGGTGTGTCCCAGTGGCTTGAGTGCTGGCCTGCAAAACAAATGGTCACCAGTTCGATACCCAGTCTAGGGCACATGTCTTGGTTACCAGCTAGGCCCCCAGTAGGGGGCACGTGAAAGGCAACCACACATTGATGTTTCTCTCCCTTTTTCCCTCCCTTCCCCTCTCTAAAAAATAAATAAATAAAATCTTTAAAAAAAAACAATAATTTGAAGTTGTTTTACTAAACTCAACCTCCCAATGTCTAACAAAAAAAAAATTCCCAGGCCCTGACTGGTGTGGCTCAGTTGGATATGGGTCATCCTGCAAAGCAAAAGGTTACCAGTGTGATTCCCAGTCAGGGCACATGCCTAGGCTGTGGGTTCAGTCTCAGGACAGTGCGTATACCAAAGGCAACTGATCATGTTTCTATTTCACATTAATGTTTCTCCCTCTCTCTTTCCTTCTCTTCCCCTCTTTCTAAAAATAAAATCTTTAAAAAAAAAATCAGAAATTTGATTTAAGTTCTAAATTGACCTAATGACCTAAAACAGGTGTTCTTTATATGATTCTTAATATGTTTTGGTTTATGTTTTTCAGAAAGTATATAACTCTATCACATTTAGGAATTTGTAAAAATTAATTACCTTGACAACTAAAAGGAATTAAATATGGAATGAGTTAAAGTTACCTATGAAAATAACAAGTATATATGCATTTGATCTAGTTGTAGGCTTTTACTGGAAACAAGATACAGATAAGAGATAGGAAACAAAATATAAATTAGAATAAGGCAGAAGTGTCTTCTTTCCCCTTTTATGTGATACATATTTAAGTGGTTCATATTGAGATCTACTTTGACTTTTTTTAAAAAGTCTTAATACAGATACAGTCTTCTGGCCAAGATGGGCATAGGTAGACACACTGTGCCTCCTCGCACAACCAAGATAGAGACAACAACAATTTAGAAACAGAATAACAACCAAAACTGACAGAAAATTGATCTGAATGGAAGTCGGACAACCAAGAAAATAGACGTGTTCATCCAGACCAGTAGGAGGGGCAGAGTCCAGCAGCCAGGTGCAGGTCACTGCAGGGAGAGCAGAGAGTGTTGGGACTGGGAGCATGAGGCATCTGGGGTGTGCAGGACCGCAGCGGGTGGACCCTGAATGCACAAGCGGCAGCGGGCAGACCCCAGCCAAGGGGTGGCAACCAGCAGATCCAGCAAAGCGGCGATTGTGAAGCAAGGCCCTACGAGCAACCCAGGATCACAGTGCTGGGAAATAGAGCCTTGGGGCACTGATTGAGGACACCTGTGGGGATTGAGGAGCAGGGAGGGACTCCCAGCCTCTCAGAAGAGGTCATCGGAAGGTCCCACAGCATGCAAAAGCCCACCCACACAGGAACTGGCACCAGAGAGGCCCAGTTTGCTCAGGGGAAGTAGCGGAAGGGACTGAGGTCCCACAGAAAGCAGAGCAAGCACCATTGTTCCCTCTCGGACCCCGCCCCCACAAACAACGTCACAACCCAGCCACTGGGGTGCCCCACACTGGTGAACACCTACGGCTCCACCCCTCATACGTGCCAGGTGGCGCAACAAGACCAAAGGGAAAAAAAAAAAGATGGTCAAACAGCAGTGAAAGCCCCAGAGCCCATTTTTTTTAAGTGACAGAGAGATAGCCAGCCTATCAGATGCACAGTTCAAAGCACTGGTGATCAGGATGCTCGCAGAATTGGTTGATTTTGGTCACAAATTAGATGAACAAATGAAACCTACAATAAGTGAAATGAAGAAAAATGCACAAGGAACTAATAGTGATGGAATGAAAGCTGGGTCTCACATCAATGGAGTGGACCAGAAGGAAGAAAGAAAGAAAGAAACAACCAAAAAAGAATGAAGAAATAAGAATTCAAAAAAATGAGGAGAGGCTTAGGAACCTCCAGGACATCTTTAAATGTTCCAACATCCAAATTACAGGGGTACCAGAAGGGGAAGAGGAAGAGCAACAAGTGGAAAACTTATTTGAACAAATAATAAAGGAGAACTTCCCCATTCTGGCAAAGGAAATAGACTTCCAGGAAGCTCAGAGAGTCCCAAAGAAGTTGAACCCAAGAAGGAACACGCCAAGGCACATCATAATTACATTA
The DNA here is from genome assembly GCF_004126475.2 of Phyllostomus discolor. NCBI lineage: Eukaryota > Metazoa > Chordata > Mammalia > Chiroptera > Phyllostomidae > Phyllostomus > Phyllostomus discolor. The sequence continues at coordinate 45,107,034 of NC_040912.2, forward strand.
GCCAAGGTAAAAATGAAGGCGAGAATCCTAGAAGCAGCAAGAAAAAAGGAGACACTTACATACAAAGGAGTTCCCATCAGACTGTCAGCTGATTTCTCCAAAGAGACCTTATAGGCAAGAAGGGGCTGGAAAGAAGTATTCCAAGTCATGAGGGAAGGACCTACATCCAAGATTGCTCTATCCAGCAAAGCTTTCATTTAGAATGGAAGGGCAGATAAAGTGCTTCCCAGATAAGGTCAAAATCAAGGAGTTCATCATCACCAAGCCATTTTATGAAATGTTAAAGGGACTTATCTAAGAAAAAGAAGATAAAAAACATGAATAGTAAAAGGACAGCAAACTCACAATTATTAACAACCATACCTAAAACAAAACAAAAACAAAAACAAACTAAGCAAATAACTAGAACAGGAACAGAACCACAGAAATGGAGATCACATGGAAGGTTAGCAACAAAGGAGTGGGAGGCGGAGAGAAGGGGAAAAGGTACAGAGAATAAGCAGCATAAATGGTAGAAAATAGACAGGGGGAGGGCAAGAATAGTATGGGAAATGTAGAAACTAAAGAACTTATGACACATGGACATGAACTAAAGGGGGGGAATGTGGGTGGGAGAGGGTGAGCAGGGTGGAGGGGAATGAAGGGGGAAATGGGACAACTATAATAGCATAATGAATAAAATATATTAAAAATAAAATAAAATAAAATAAAGTCTTCTGCCTTAAAAAAAAAAACAAAAAACTTACACTTAAGGAACGTAGCTCCCACCTGTATCACCCTAACTTCTTTCTCTACTTCATTTTCTTCAATACTAATCATCGTTTTTTTTTTAAGATTTTATTTATTTTTAGACAAAGGGAGAGAGAGGGAGAGAAACATTGATGTGTGGTTGCCTCTCACATGTCCCCCACTGGGGACCTGGCCTGCAACCCAGGTATGTGCCCTGATTGAGAATCAAACTGGTGACCCTTTGGTTCACAGGCCAGTGCTCAATTCACTGAGCCACACCAGCCAGGGCTAATCACCTTTTAATATACCACAGAATTTACTCATTGTTCACTGTCTCTCTCACCCACTTAAACCTAAGGTCCAAGGCGGTGAAGGGTGTCTTTCTGCTTTGTTCATGGCTCTATCTCTAGCACCTAGATACTTATTTATTGGGTTCCTGCTCAATAAATACTGACTAAATGAATAAATAAATGAGTTAATGAACTGGCCTGAGAGGGTCCAAGAACTCCCTAAAATTATAGTAAAAAAGCAATGTGTTTATGTGCATATGTGTATTCTCTAAGAAGAAGGTCCACAGCTTCCATCGGATTTTCAAAGGGGGCCAGTATCCAAAAGAACCTAAGGACCACTGGCCTGGCAAGTTCTCAGAGATTCAGTAGTTTCCAAATTGTTAAACTGTAGAGATGTGCTCCTGTCTCCATGTGGTCACTCACTTCCTCTTGAAATAAAGTCAAACTAAAGACACCATTGCTATCTCTGTTTTTTTTACAAGCTATGGCTCAAAAACCAGAAAAAATTGACTCCAACAGGTATCCTACCCATCTTGACCTTCTGCCCTAACCCTTCTCTTCATAGCTCAACTCCATGTTTCTCTTCACATGGGGTTCTCCAGAAGGAGAAAAAAAAATTTTCTTGTTCTTCTCATTCTCAAAGTTGAAACATAAACACATGGTTTTATCTATTTGAATGTCCTAACTCATTATAAAAAAGTTCTGGTAAGATATTCACATTAATCAATTCTGCCTACTAGTGTCAATACTACAAACATTCCTTAGTATCAAAGTGATAATTTCAGGTATTTTATCCCATATCGTTTAAAGAAAAGTGGATGCACATACCTAGATGAAATATCTAACACTACCAACCACCTACTGCGCCTCCTGCCTCTTGCCACTGCAGATCAAGCCTTCACGCATGCCCCTAGTTTTCAACCCATTTCCCACTCCCAACCTCAAGTTCTTTATATCTCAACTCCCCATAAAGCCTGGCAGAGCACGGTGTTGGTGGAAAAGAATGGCTAGGGCAGATAGGACATAGGAGAGGGAAAAGAACCTAGGAAAGGAGAAAAAAGTACTACTGCAATTGTGAGCCTCCCCCCGCAGCCACTGGAGTGTAATCTCATTCAGCTAATAAAATTTATGGCAAACTTTAGTAAGTTTTCATCTAAGTAAAACCAACATATTCAAAGGCCAATAACCTATTGCCAATTTTTTAAAGGCATGAAAAGGTTACCTGAAGATTTCTTTTATAGCTTTAGCAGTTTTATCCAAGGATGAAAGCCAAGAACTCTTGGGCCATGCCTTAACCCTCATAATTCGTATTCCAAACACACATCAGATTACTACTTTCTGGAACATGTCATGTACTTTCTTACCTTATGACCTTGTTCATGCCACCTAGAAAACCACTGCCCAAACACTTTTTCTCTCTCTAGGCCCATGTCAAATATCACCTCTTCCATGAAGTCATTTCCAACCCCACCAGTGACAATTAATCACTTCCTTTCTTGAATTTCTAAAGCACTCTGTTGTTCCTACCTCTAGTTGCCACCAGATCAGAGTTGGTTATTCACATATGTACTCTGCTGCTAAACCAGGAATTTGAGGGCACCTTATTTATCTCCCCAGAACCCAGCCCTCTGCCTTATCATATAAAAGGGGTTCAACTAACTTAAGTGTCATAAAACAATTCACAGCAAAGTTTTATGCACACACACACACATATACACACACACAAAGAGTAAATACACAGCACTCATAAGAGTCAAACTCTACCTCTTTGGAACACGGAATGCTGCTGTGATCTTTTTCCATTATCAGCCATCTGAGAACATTTGGGATAGAGGGACTTTTCCATGTTGGCCAGGGGTTAACAAATCTCCCATCTTTTCCTCTCTTTGATTTAGTTACATCTTCCTCTAGTCTGTAATCCAGTCTGAAACTTTTCCTGGAAAACCTAGAAGAATCACTTTCTCCGGAATTCCTTGCTGAATTTTGGCGTTTTCTTACTGCTTCTTTAGGATATTGGCTGCTTGCCATCAGGGACTCATTACTTTCATTTTCATCCATGTCCTTTGGAGAACTAAGAAGAAAGGAGAAAAAATACTGAGTTTACACATGACTCCACACCAGGAAGACAAACAATCCAATTAAAAAATGGGCAAAGGACCTGAACAGACACTTCTCCAAGGAGGGCATAAAGAGGGCCCAGAGACATATGAAAAGATGCTCAACATCATTAGTCATCAGAGAGATACAAATTAAAATCACAATGAGATACCATTTCACACCTGTCAGAATGGCCATCATAAACAAAGCAACAAACAACAAGTGCTGGGGAGGTTGTGGAGAAAAGGAAACCCTCATGCACTGTTGGTGGGAATGCAGGCTGGTGCAACCACTGTGGAAAACAGTATGAAATTCCCTCAAAAATCTAAAAATGGAACTGCCTTATGACCCAGTGATTCCACTGCTCAGATTATCCCCTAAGAATCCTGAAACACCAATTCAAAAGAACCTATGCACACCTATGTTCACAGCAGCGTTATTTACAAGAGCCAAATGCTGGAAACAACCTAGTGCCCATCAGTAAATAAGTGGATCAAAAAACTATGGTACGTTACACAATGGGACACTACGCAGCAGAAAGAAAAGGAGGAAATCCTAACCTTCGCAACAGCATGGATGGAACTGGAGAGCATTGTACTAAGTGAAATAAGTCAGGCAGTGAAAGACAAATACCATATGATCTCACCTATAAGTGGAACCTAATCAACAAAACAAACAAATGACCAAAAAAGAACCTGAGACAGGGAAATAAAGATCAAACTGTCAGTGACCAGAAGGGTGTAGGGAGGGGGATAATGGGGGAAAGGAGGAGAGTATGTACAAAGGACCCATGGACAAGAACAATGGGGTGGGGACTGTCTTTGGGAGCAGGGGTTGGATGGGGCAGGGGAGAGAATAAGGGGACATTCCCCTCAAAAAATGGGGACAACTGTAACTGAACAATTAAAAATAAATTTTAAAAGGATAAAAAATACTGATTTTAATATAAAGGCGTTAAAAGATATATTTCCTAGTCAATAAAACTTACCTCACACTTATAAAAACACTATGTTTCTATTACCTCAAACTTTCTTCCTGTTAATTACAAGTTTGGAACCCAGTATTACTGCTGGCTAAATAGAAAAGATGTTTACCTACTCCAGCCATACCTTTTTAAAATTCCTTATCCGATATAATCAAAAACAACCTACTCCACCAGCCAACATCTAAACATGAAATTTTCCATTTCAATAATATCTTGTAGAATAAAGCACCTTGTAGAATACATTCTACCTGGATTTTAAAAATATTGTTAATAACACATAGTAAGGAATGCCTTAGTTCCTTGAGGACACCTCAGTAATTCAAGTAATTTACCTATAACCCTACTAGGCCTAGTCAGTTTTTACTCTGAAGATAATCTGTTACACCATACCCTTAAAAAGTGCAATGAGTTTCAATAATGTAGTTAAGTGGCAAACAATACAAACTTGGATTAACTCAGTTTTAGAACCGCCAAGGCAAGTGCGGTGTATGTCCTAGCTATGTGACCTTAGGTAAATTTCCTAATCTCTCTGTGCCCTGATTTCCTCATGTATAAAATGGAGATAACACACGACCTGCCTGTGAGGTTTATTGAGAGGATTTAAAAAACTAATACAACCCTAGCCAGTGTGGCTCAGTTGGTTGGAGCATTGTCCCATAAACTGAAATGCTGTGGGTTCAATTCCCAGGGAGGGCACATACCTGGGCTGCAGATTTGGTCCACTGTTGTATGAAAGGCAGCCAATCAATGTTTTTCTCCCCCTCCCTCCCCTACCCTCTCTCTAAAAATCAACCACCATATCCTCAGGTGAGGATAAATATATATACAGAGTTCAGCAAAAGTAAGGCCTTCTTGAGTGTGGTTGGTAGGATAATAATATGGGTGTGATAATTCATAGTTTTAATTTGAACATTTCACCTAAAATGTCCTATGGTGTGCTTGAGTGTGATAGTTATATTACAGAATTACATGCTTATGATTTTGTAATAAAAGACTCTGTAATTAAAAAAGAGGTGTTATTTGCACAGGACCATGTATGTGTGTGTATGTGTGTATTACTAACACAAGTAAAATACTCAGAAACACGTACATAACAAATCTAACACAAGTATATGCACATAGTCACAGCTCAACAAATGTCAGCTGTTATTACTGCTACCACCACCACCACCACCACTTAACACAAGGCACTGAAATCCTCACTTTTCAACTATGTATACAGGACTCTAAACACATAAAAGTGATAATGTACTAAGAATATACATTCATCTGCCATGAATTTCATTTCTTTTCTACTATATTAAACAAATATTTGTTTTCTGTCTAGTTTAAATACAATGCATACACTTAATACATTTTTAAAATCCTAAGAAAATAAGCACAGTAACAGAAAGCCAAGTATTATGTTATGACTTTAATAGTGTTTAAATAAAAATATTATCCAGGAGACAGACAGAAAGAACACAAACCCCAGGACAAACAAATCACTGAACCAAAACGTTTTTTTTTTTCAAACTGTCAAAAGTAAATAGTCTACAGTCTAGAGAATAATCAGTGTTCAGGAAAAAAAAAACCACAACTGACAAAAGCACTCACTGTTACTCAGCCTTCACTGTTTGTGGGAGAGCATAATAGCTAAGAGAGTCTAACAAGCTTTATATCTTGGGCAAACAACCTTTCTAATCCTCCATTTTCTCACGTTAAATACCTACTTACCTCATAGGAGTTTCAGATGATTACTGGCAAATAACATAACACACAAATGACATAAAAATTGGAGGCAGAAGATAAATTAGTGAGTAGGAAACAGAGGAAGTCCAGAATATCCACTAATATCAAAGCTCTATGCTACCTGGTCTACACATATCATTTAAACTACTGCTCCTACCCTAGCCAGGTTGCTCAGTTGGTTGGAGTGTCATACCAATACACCAAGTTTGTGGGTTCCATCCAGTTAGGGCATGTACAAGAAACAATCAATGAATGCATGAGTTAAGTGGAACAACAAACCAACGTCCCTCTCTTCCTCTCCCTCTAACTCCCCTTCCCCTCCTCCCTCCCTCTCTCTTAAATCAATAATTAAAGATTATTTTAAAACTAAATAAATATTGCCCTGTCTGGTGTGGCTCAGTGGATTGAATGCCGACCTGTCAATCTAAGGGTTGCTAGTTCAGTTCCCAGTCAGGACACATGCCTGGTTTGTAGGCCAGGTCCCCAGTAGGGGACGTGTGAGAGGCAACCACGCATTGATGTTTCTCTTCCTCTCTTTCTCCCTTCCTTCCCCTCTCACTGAAAAATAAATAAATAAATAGCCCTGGCTGGGAGCTCAGTTGGTTAGAGCATCGTCTCGATATACCAAGGTTGCGGGTTCAATCCCGGGTCAGGGCACACATAATAACCAATGAGTACACAAATAAATGGAACAACAAATCAATGTGTGTGTGTGTGTGTGTGTGTGTCTCACAAATTTTCAAGGTAGGTAATGTAATCCCCAGTTATTAATTGAAGCACTGAGAGGTAGATACAGACCAGTCAAAAGATGATGAGGCAGTGAAAGCGAGAAGTGAAAGAACAGAATAAATCCAATTGACAATAAAGAAGATGAACCACCTAAGACTTGAGAGTCTCTGGATAGTCCCAAACTTTGGACAATTTTGGGGGCAGGTGGGGGTGAGGTGGGGATTACAAAAGTGGGAGGGGTCAGAAGTGGCAACACCACTTACCAAATAAAAGAATGAGGGGAAAGCAAGTATTTGGAATACAGAAGGGAAGGTGGATTCTGACCCAGTGTGGAAGCAAGAATTGATGCAGAAGGCTCACTGATACCCAGGGGGAATGCATGAGCCTGGGACCTAGATTGCTTTGGGGGTGGAAAAGGTGATAGAAAGATAACAGAGGTTTCCAGGGGCCTGGAGACTAAAAGCAAGAATAAGAAGTGGGTTCAGTGCTCTGTTTTCTCCCTGAACAATAAACTTTTTCAAAGTTGTCTATTCACACTATCCCCATTTTCTTACCTCCCATCTACTCAAGCTCTCACCCCAAATCATCACTGGGGGAAAGGTCTTTATCAAAACAGACATCCTCTCTTAACATACACCCTCACCCAACACACAAAATCCAGTCTTCTGGAGTGATATTTTCAAAGGCAAATTTGATTGAAAACACACAAAAAGAATGCCCTCCAGAGGATTCCTTTTGGTCTCAGAATGAGGACAACGGTCAGGAAGATGATATGTCTCCAGCCCTGCCCATACTCGCCTTCCCTGCTCCAAATGGTGGTAGCCTTCCATCTTTTTCCTCAGGGCCACCTACTGCCATGACAGAGCCTTTGCACATGGTTTTTTAAATATCCTTGGGATGGGAGGAGGAAATGGATCGGCAAGGACATTCATAGGATTATGAACTAACATGAAAGTTGTCCCAGCAACACAAAATGCTAGCTCTAAAACACATCACTTACACTATGCACTCTGAAAGAATGAAATGTTGGGAAGGAAAGGAAGTACATAAAAACCTGAGCCGTGACAATCTGGACTTGTTCATTTGGAGGAAAATTACTGGAAGTCCATTCAGTGAGTGTGCTCCTGAAACAAAGCAAGCCTTGGCCCACAGGTATATATGGATCTTCTCAAGAGCCTGCCTGAGGTCTGCTGGGTCATGGGATACCAGCCTTCTAGCCACTCTGTAGTGGATAGACTCAGTGGATAGACTCAGTCTCACAAGCACCATCCTTAAACATCAAAGAGAAAATGATAAGAAAACTAGAAATGAGTGCAGATGAAAAAGGGCCACATACTAAACCAAACAAGCTCATGGGAGGCCTTCATGATAGGCCTTCTACACTCAGAGACCTAAAGTAACCACATAGGATAGTCTGAAATTAAAATGTCTTAACTAAAAGTGAGTCATGGCAGGTAGTCACAGCCTAGGCATGTAGCTTCCTAGACAAAGGTCAATCTTTACTTAACTGAGCCTGTCTGTTGCCTTTTTTGGATCTAAAATAACATGCCTTAGAATGTCAAAAATCTCCTTCTTCCAGACCCCTCAGGGTACACCCAACACACCAGAGGAAGGGACCACAGAACCCCTCACTGTTATCTTGTTCAGTCACATACCATCTCTGTGTGCTGTAAATGTTAATTATTAACTATCCTGTACCTGTCAATGTAAAAGTAGTACTTGTCTCTCTGTTTCACGCTTCATTCAAGCTCAGACATTTCCCCACTCTGCTTTCTCGCACCTCTCTAACTTACCACCAGTGAATTTCATGTAACACCCCCTTAACGTTTCTTCCTTTGATTCTAATGTATAAAATAAGCTGCAAATTCCCATTCTTTGGAGCACTTTCTCATTCTGTTGAGTTTTTGCTTCCTGGCAATTGTTGTCACTTTGACTCAAATAAACATAAAAATTCTCTACAGGTTTGGACATTTCTTACATCCACATAAGGAAGAGTAGGTGCTATTAACTAGTTTTCGGCCTTGCAAACTCAAACAAACCCCTTAACATGTCTAGACTGCAGTTTCCTTAATTAATGTAGCATATTTCTCATTACTTTTGTTACATACCTGTCTCCAAAATTAACAAGGTAAGTGAAAATTCTGCTTTGCTTTTTTAGGCAAACAGTAAGCAAAAGATGAGCATACTCATTATGTATATACAAATTATAAGCAACCTGTTTTTCAAAAGGCAGTTCCAAACTTAATAAAGATCTTAAGATCTTTACATTGTACTGGTTTTCCTCCAGTTTAAGAAAACATGAATTATAAGGCACACTGTTATTTTATGTGCCACTAAGAAAATAAAAATGTTAATCAATTTAATTGTTATACATTATGACATATCCTGATAGCAGTGGTGTTCAAATGTGTCTGTCTTCAAATTTGTGAAAAATATCATTTTATATATAAAAATATATATGTTGGCACAGGAGTACAAACATTAGATAATTAAATATAATCAGGACAATGACTAATTTGCTAGCCCTCTTCTTCTCTGTGAACAACAGCTACATTTGTAAACAACAGCTACATTTGGACCTTCAAAGCTAGAATCCAGAAGAAAACTGAGGGTAACAAAGCCCTATGATAACTGAAATATAAAATATAAATGTTTCATTTTAAAGAACAATTTGTTACAAAAAAGGACAACATAAGTTCCATCTAGTAATTATTAACTACATCCTCTACATTTCTTTGAAGATTAACTGCCTACTTTTAATAGCAAAATGAATTAACCCCATATTTCTAAACTTATCTCTGTGACATTTGGTAAACACAAATCTGCCAAGTACAAATATTTTTACTTCAATAACTATACACATGGGTAAAATACTTTCAAAAACCAAGAATTCCCTATTTCAAAAACAGCTGTTTCATCCTTTCTTTCTTTGACATTTAAGATTTGTCAGCTGCCTAGAACTGAAGGCACTGCTTTATCATTTACAAAAATAAAGAAAAAATACAATACTACCATGTATGTTTGGGGCTGTCACATAACATAAATCATGACACTGCAAATCATCATTCCTAGAGTTGTCATTTAATAAATACTAGTTGAGTGACATCCATTACATACCAACAAAGATACATTAAAGCTGTAAAATATTTAGAACTGTTTTTTCAGATATCGAAAATAACACTAAACTCACAATTATATATTAGCTCTCCTACCTCTAATGAAGAAAAGGGTCCTTTTAATACAATGCTAGATTGCATAGCTAATGAAATTTTCAATTCGTTGAAGGATCTGCAAAATGCTTTGGTAGGTTAAATTAAATTGTCCCCATTCTTCACATGCAATACACTTTTCCCTTGCTCCACAGGCATTTGGGAGACTACTGGGAGAGTAGGTATGTCCAAGCTGGGAAGTTCATTAGAAAATGAAAGTAACAATGTTCTGTGGGAGGTGTGTACACAAACACATCAAAGAAGAAAGGACTGCACTGTTTGTTATCAGTGAGTTTCAGTTTTAATTCACTTTACTGACTTAACCAGTTTTGCTAAAAAGCTAGAGGAAAGCAAAACAGCTTAATATACAGTACCTACATACACACTAAAAATAAGTTATAACAATTTGTAGTAACAATTGACTCTAAAATGTTAGCATATGCATATATACTTTTAGAATTATTTATATATAACATAAATCTATACATCTCACCAAACAATTTGTCTTCACAAAAGTGAAAAGAACATTAGTTGGGAGTCAAAAACAAGACGTCAATTCTATCATTAACTAAAGGGAGAATAACAACCTTTTTGAACAAGCTTACTCATCTGTTAAATAAAGACAACTCCTAAATATCTCTGTGAAGGACTGTAATGTGGAGCAATGAGATCACAGGTTAATATTTCAAAGCACTATACAAATGTAAATTTTTATTATATTATTTATGGTCAGTAAAAGAATAAATAATAACTAGAATCTTTAGATGCAAGTGAGTTGTTTTCAGGTGAAAGGTAACATTCTAGAGTTAAGATTTCAAAATTCAGACTACTGAAATTCTTCTTGCCATAAAAATTTTATGTAGGCCCTGTCCAGGTAGTTCAGCCAGTTAGAACATTTAGAGCTCTAGAGGGTGTCAAACTCATTTTGACCAGGGGCTACATCAGCCTTGTGGTTGCCTTCAAAAGTCCGAATGTAATTTTAGGGCTGTATAAATGTAACTACTGCTTAAGTAGGGGCAAGGAGCTCAGCACTGCCACTGGGTAGAAACAAGGCGCTGGACAGGATAAAAAAAGGTGGAGGGCCAGATTCAGCCTGCCGGCCTTGGCTTCTGTTTGCCATCTGTGATTTAGAGCATTGTCCTGATAAGTAAAGGCTTGTGGGTTGAATCCTCAGTCAGAGTATATACAAGACCAATGAATACATAAAACTGTAGAACAACAAATCAATGTCCATCTCTCTGTCTCTCTGTCTCTCTCTTGTCCTCTCTCTTTATAAAATCAATTTTAAAACTTTATGTAAAAAAAAGTACTTTGGTTCCTCAAAAAAATTAAACTATCATATGACCCAGCAATTATACTTCTGCTTATTTATCAAAGAAATCCAAACACTAATTCAAAAAGACATATGCACCCATATGTTCATTGTAACATCATTTATGATAGCCAAGATATGAAAAAAACCCAAGTGCCCATTCATTAACATATGGATAAAGAAGATCCATATATATAATACAATATTACTCAGCCATACAAAAGAATGAAATCTTGCCATTTGTGACAACATGGATGGACCTAAAGGGTACTATGTTAAGTGAAATTACACAGGAAAAGACAAAAACTATATGATTTCACTCATATGTGGAATCCAAAAACAGAATAATCAAACAAAGGAAACAGAAACAAACTCATAGATAAAGAGAACAAACTGATGGTTGCTAGATGGGAGGAGGTTAGGGGGTGCATGGAAAGAGGGAAGGGATTAAGAAGTACAAATTGCCAGTTATAAACACAGTCATAGAGATGTGAAGCACAGCATAGAGAATACAGTTAGTATTACTCTAATAACTCTGTACATTAAAGTAATACCTGTACACTGTCAGATGGGTACAAGATTTATCAGGGTGACCACCATGTAAGGTATACATGTAATCACTATGTTGTATACCTGAAACTAGTGTAATACTGTATGTTAACTGTAAGTGAAAAATAAAGTTATTTCTTAAAGTAGGTTTATAAAAAGTCTAAGTTTCCTTACCCTTTATAAAAATCATAGTATAAAGAGTCAAGATGCCATTGGAATAGGTGGATTCTACACTAACCTCCTTCCAGGACCAAAACTGGAATTACAACTAAATTATAGAAAAATCATTCTTAATAACCAACTGAAGACTAGCTGGAGAGAAGTCTTATAACCAAGGACTTTCAGAAGAAGCTACATCAAGACCTGTAGGAAGTGCAGAGGCCATGAGGGGGCTGGTTGGGCTCCAATGGGTGGCAGCTGAAGTTCTGGAGGGATTATCTCCAATGCTGGTGGGGAAGGGGGGCCCATGAAAAGTGTGGGCTCTAAACCTCAAGGCTCCCCAGCCAAGAGCATTAGTACCTGGAAAGGTACCCAAATAACATTTGGCTGTGAAAAGCAACAGGGCTTCTCTACACTAAGGAGAGATAGCTAGAGATGCAGCCACCCTCCTAACGGGCCAACACACAGAATTTTGTTCCAGAGGAGGTAGGGTAGAGCAGACTAGAGCTGCATGAGGAGAGTCTAGGGTTGGTGCCTCTGGGGAGAGAGCTGAAGGGTCAGACACTAGGATCCCTGTGCTTGGTCAATCCCCATACTACAGAAGCCAGATGGTTCCTCAGACAGAGCACTCTCCTCATGCGGCATTAGCCTAGCGGGGAAGCAATAGCCCCACTCTATGGAGCATAGGCCCCGATGAGGAGTACAGCTGGAGGTACTTTCAGTGCTTATGCCTACCAGCCAACCCACAGGTGGAGGCAGATCTCTAGGTATTTTTAAACTTCAGCTGGCCCTCTCCCAGCCTGGTACTCATAAAAGCTGGCCTTGGTGTGCAACTTCGTCCTTTCAGCACGCAACCAGGCCACGGAGAAGGAGCCACAGATGTGCATCACTGAGAGGTCCCAACAGGTTGCCCAAGGGCAGTCACAGGCAATGTCTCATATAATTCTGTATCAGAGTCACTCCAATGAGAACCAGAATCAATATACTAAGTGGGTAGCTCCAAACAACAGCGCAGGATTCAGTAAGCTTCACAATAGCTTATCCTTAGGGAGATGTCAGTAGGTGCCAAACCCTGCTGAAGGGAATTCCACCTTGTGTAATCAACACCTGCACAGCAGCTTGTACACCATGTTTAGGGTTAATCCTCACAGTCAGCCAGACTGAGGGTTAAGACTACACAAGAATGAGCTAATAGCACTCAAGACTCAACTACAACAGAAGAGCCCACATAACATGCCCAAGAGACATTCCTAGAGCACCCAGCTCAGGTGATCAGAGAGACTACACCACTGGATCCCATAGGATTACTTACTACGTAAGGCCACCCTACCAAAACTGGGAATCATAGCAGAACCAATACATAATTAAAAAAAAAAAAACACGAAAAGGGGTAGCCAAAATGGTAAGACAAAGAAACAGGTCCCAAATGAAAGAATAGGAGGATTCTCCTGAAGAAGATGAAATGAAATGGAGGAAAGCAATTTATCAGATATAGAGTTCAAAGTAATGATTATAAAAATGCTCAACAACATGAAAAAGAGCATAGAAACCATAAAAAAGGACCAGTCAGAAATGAAGAATGCAGTATCTGAAATAAATGATATATTGAAAGGAATAAACAGTACGTTAGATGGAGCAGAGGATAAAGAGAGATTTGGAAGACATGGTAGAAAAAAACACCCAATCAAAAGAGCAAAAGAGAAGAAAAAATTAAAGAATGAGACTAGTTTAAGGAACCTTTGGGACAACATGAAGTGTAATAACATCCACATCATAGGGGTACCAGAAAGAGAAGAGGGAAAGCAAGGGATCAAGAACCTATTTGAAGAAATAATGACTGAAAAATGTCCTAATGTGGTGAAGAAAAAAGACACACAAGTCCAAGAAGCACAGAGTTCCAACATGATTGACCCAAAGAGGCACACACAAAGACATATCATAATTAAAATGGCAATGATTAAAGCCCTGGCTGGCGTAGCTCAGTGGGTTGAGTGCAGGCTGCAAACCAAAGTGTCGCAGGTTCTATTCCCAGCCAGGGTACATGCCTGGGTTGCAGACCATAACCCCCAGCAACCACACATTGATGTTTCTCTCTCTCTCTCTCTCTCTATCTCCCTCCCTTCCCTCTCTAAAAATAAATAAATAAAATCTTTAAAAAATAATAAAATAAAATGGCAATGATTAAAGACAAAGAGAAAATCTTAAAAGCTGCAAAAGAAAAGCAGTTAGTTACCTACTAGGGAGCTCCATGAGGCTATCAGCTGATTTCTCAACAGAAACATTTCAGGCCAGAAGGCATTATATCACGAAATACTCCAAGTGATGAAAACAAGGACCTACAACCAAGGCTATTTTACACAAGGCTAAAATTTTAAAGGAAGGAGAAATAAAGCACTGCACAGACAAGAAAAAGCTAAAAGTCTGTTACCACCATGATGGGTATGGCTCAGTCGGTAGGGGTTCATTGTGCAAAGTGAAAGGTCACCTGTTTGATTCCTGGTTAGGGTGGATGCCTGGGTTGCAGGTTCCATCTTGGCTGAGGAGTGTGCAAAAAGCAACCAATTGATGTTTCTCTCTCACATCAATATTTCTCTCCCTCTCTTTTTCCCTCTGTTCCCCTCTCTCCCAAAATAAATAAATAAAATCTTTTTAAAAAAAAAAGGTTTATTATCACCAAACCAGTATTACAAGAAATGTTAAAGGGGGAAGATGGGGAGGAGGAGAGGAGGAAGAGAAGAAGAAGAAAATAAAAAAACAGAGAAACATAGTTTTAAAATGGCAATGAATACACACCTATCACTAATCACTTTATATGTAAATGGCTTAAATGCTCCAAGCAAAACACATAGAGTAGCTGAATGGATAAGAAAACAAGACCCATATATATGCTGCCTTCAAGAGACCCATCTCAGATCAAAAAGATACACACAGAGTTCAAGTAAAGAGATGGAAAAAGACATTTCATGCAAACAGAAAGGGAAAAAAAGCCAGGACAGCAATACTTATTTGTGATAAAAAGACTCTAAAACCAAGGCTATCTCTGGCTGATGTAGCTCAAGGGATTGGGCATTGACACACATAGCAAAAGGTTACTGGTTCCATTCCTGATCAGAGCACATGGCTGGGTTGTGGGCCAGCTCCCAATTGGCGGTGTATGGGAAGCAACTAATGGATATTTCTCTCACACATCAATGTTTCTTTTCCTTTATTTCTCCCTCCCTTCACCTCTCTCTAAAAATAAAAACTTTTTAAAAAAATTACCAAGGCTATATAGTGAGAGACAAAGCAGGCCACTATATAATAATAAAGGGGGCAATCCAACAAGAGGATATAAACCCTTCTAAACATTTATAATCCAACATAGGGGCACCTAAATATGTAAAGCAAATCTTGATGGACATAAAGGGAGAGACTGACATAAATACAGCCATACTAAGGGATCCTTAACACCCCACTGACACAAAAGGACAGCTCTTCCAGACAGAAAATCAACAAGGAGACAGTGGCCTTAAAGGACACACTAGATCAAGTGAATTTAATTGATATCTTCAGAGCTTTTCAGCCCAAAGCAGCAGAATATAGGTACAATCTTTTCAAGTGCATATGGAACATTTTCCAGGAGAGACCACATGCTAGGACACAAAACAAGCCTCAATAAATTTAAGAAGACTGAAATCATATCAAGCATCTTCTCTGACCACAATGCTATAAAACTATAAATCAAGCACAAAAAGTAAACAGAAAAAACACACAAAGACAAGGAGGCCAAATGACATGTTACTAAACAATGAACAGGTTAACAATGTGATCAAGGAAGAAATCAAAAACTACCTGGAAACAAATGAAATTTAGAACACAACAACCCAAAATCTGTGGGAAACAGAGAAAGCAGCCCTAAGAGGGAAATTCATAGCATTACAGGCCTATCTCAAGAAACAAGAAAAAGTTCAAATATATACTCTAACTTTACACTTAAAGGAACTTGGGGGCAAAAAAAGCCCCAAGTGAGTAGAAGTAAGCAAATTATAAAGATCAGAGTAGAAATAAAATAGAGTCAAATAATACAAAATCAATGAAACCAAGACCAGGTTTTTTGACAAGAAACACAAAATAGACAAACCTTTAACCAGACTCATCAAGAAAAAGAGAGAGAGAACCCACATAAACAATATCAGAAATGGAAAAGGAGAAATACCATCTAACACCAAAGAAACACAAAGGGTTATAAGACAATATTATGAACAACTATATGCCAACAAATTGGACAACCTGGACAAAATGGATAAATTCCTAGAAGCATACAATCTTCCAAAACCAAATCAGGAAGAATCAGAGAATCTGAATAGATAGATTACAACTAGTGAAATTAAAGCAGTAATCAAAAAACTCCCAACAAACAAAAACCCTGGACTAGAAGCCTTCATAGGTAAATTTTGCCAAACATTCCAAGAAGAAATAACACTTCTCCTTCTCAAATTATTTTGAAAACTTCAAGAGGAGGGAAGACTCCCAAGTTCACTTTATGAGTCCAGCATTATCCTAATTCCAAAACCCAATAAAGACACTACAAGAAAGAAAATTATAGGTCAATATGCCTGATGAACACAGATGTTGAAATCCTCAACAAAATATTAGCAAACCAAATCTAGCAATACACTAAAACAAATCATACACCATGATCAAGTGGGATTTATTCTGGGGATGAAAGGCTGGTATAATACCGCAAATCAATAAAAGTGATACACATCAACCAAATGAAGAATAAAACCCACATCATCATAACAATAGATGTCGAAAAAGCATTTGATAAAATCCAGCACCCACTTACGATAAAAACTGAGCAAAGTGGGAATGGAGGGAACACACCTCAATGTAATAAAGGCCACATATGACAAACCCACAGCTAACAGCACACTGAATGTGCAAAAACTACAGGTATTCCCCTTAAGATCAGGAACAAGATAGGGATGTCTGCTTTTACCTCCCTTACTCAACATAGTACTGGAAGTCCTAGCCACAGCACTCAGACGAGAAGAAATGAAAGGCATCCAAATTGGAAAGGAGGAAGTAAAATGGTCATTATTTGCAGATGACATGATAGTGTATATAGAGAAGCCTAAAGTTCTACCAAGAACTATCAGAACTGATAAATGAATTCAGTAAAATATCAGTATATGAAATTAATATACAAAAATCAGTTGCATTTTTATACACCAACAATAAAATATTAGAAAGGGAAGCTAAGAAAACAATCCCATTCACAGTTGCTTTAAAAAAATATAATATACCTAGGGATGATTTTAACAAAGGATGCAAAAGACCTGTACTCAGAAAATTATAAGAAACTGAAGACATAAACTGAAAAAGATACAAAAACGTGGAAGCATATACCATGTTTACAGATAGGAAGAATTAACATCATTAAAATGTCCATACTACCCAAGCAATCTATAGATTTTGTGTAGTTCCTATCAAGATACCAATGGTGTATTTCACAGAACTAGAACAAATATTCCAAAAATGTATATGGAACCACAAAAGACACCAAATACCAACAGTGATCTTGAGAAAGATGAACAAAGTTGAAGGAATCACGCTACCTAATATAAAACTATACTATAAGGCCTTAGCAATCAAAACAGCATGCTACTGGCATTAAAAACAGACATATAGGCAATTTGTGGACTTCCAGCTAAGATAGAGGTATAAGTAGACACATCGAGCCTCCTTGCACAACCAAAAGGATACAACAATTTAAAAACAAAAAACAACCAGAACTGACAGAAAATCGAACTGTATGGAAGTCTGACAACCAAGGAGTTAAAGAAGAAACATTCATCCATACCAGTAGGAGAGGCAGAGATGGGCAGGTGCAGAGAGGACGCGTGGCAAGGCAGCAGCTGGTGGAGCGCGCAGTCCCACATTTATGGGCAGATACACTGAGAGAAACTACTTGAGAGCGAGACAGACCACGCAGCCCAGAGCTCCAGCACGGGGAAATAAAGCCTCAAACCACTCATTGAAGATACCTGAGGTGGTGAGGTGGCAGTGGGAGAAACTCCCAGCCTCACAGGAGAGTTCACTGGAGAGACCCACAGGGTCCTAGAATGTACACAAACGGGAATCAGCACCAGAAGGGCCCAATTTGATTGTGGGTAGCGGGGGAAGTGACTGAAAACTGGCAGAGAATGGAGTAAGCGCCATTGTTCCCTCTCTAACCCCTCCCCCTCATACAGTGTTACAAAGCAGCAACCAGGGATACCCCGACCTAGTGAAGACCTAAGGCTCGCCCCTAACTAATGGGCAAACAGAGGGAAAAAAAATGGCCCAAATGAAAGAACAGATCAAAGCTCCAGAAAATATACAACTAAGCAATGAAGAGATAGCCAATCTATCAGATACGCAGTTCAAAACACTGGTAATCAGGATGCTCACAGAATTGATTGAATTTGGTCACAAATTAGATGAAAAAATGAAGACTACACTAAGTGAAATAAAGGAAAATGTACAGGGAACCAATAGTGATGGGAAGGAAACTGGGACTCAAATCAACAGTGAGGACCAGAAGGAAGAAACATCCAACCAGAAAAGAATGAATAAACAAGAAGTCAAAAAAAAAAAAATGAGAGGCTTAGGAACCTCCAGAATATCTTTAAACATTCCAACATTCAGATTATAGGGTTACCAGGAGAAGAGGAAGAGCAAGAAATTGAAAACTTATCTGAACAAATAATGAAAGAGAACTTCCTCACTCTGGCAAAGGAAATAGACTTCCAGGAAGTCCAGGAAGCTCAAAGAGTCCCAAAGAAGTTGGACCCAAGAAGGAACACACCAAGGTACATCATAATTACATTAGCCAAGATTAAAGATAAGGAGAGAATCTTAGAAGCAGCAAGAGAAAAGGAGACACTTACATACAAAGGAGTTCCCATCAGACTGTCAGCTGATTTCTCAAAACAGACCTTATAGGCAAGAAGGGGCTGGGAAGAAGTATTCCAAGTCATGAAAGGCAAGGACCTACATCCCAGATTGCTCTATCCAGCAAAGCTTTCATTTAGAACGGAAGGGCAGATAATGTGCTTCTCAGATAAAGTCAAGTTAAAGGAGTTCATCATCACCAAGCCCTTATTATATGAAATATTAAAGGGACTTATCTAAGAAAAAGAAGATAAAAACATGTACAGTAAAATGATAGCAAACTCACAATTATTAACAACCACACCTAAAATACAAACAAAAACAAACTATGCAAACAAGTAGAACAGGAACAGAACCACAGAAATGGAGATCACATGGAGGGTTATCAGCAGAGGAATGGGAGGAGGAGAGAGGGGGAAAATGTACTGAGAATAAGCAGCATAAATGGTAGGTAGAAAATAGACAGAGGGAGGTTAGGAATAGTATAGGAAAAATAGAAGCCAAAGAACTTATATGTATGACCCATGGACATGGACTAAAGATGAGGGGAGAATGTGGATGGGAAGGATGTGCAGAGAGGAGGGGAAATGGGACAACTGTAATGGCATAATCAATAAAATATATTAGAGGGGACTTCCGGCAAGATGGAGGAATAGGTGGGCGCACCGTACCTCCTCGCACAACCAAGAACAGAGCAACAATAATTTACAACAATGATGTGCAGTCATAATATCAGAACTGTCAGAGGATTTATCTAAATGGAAGACGGACAGCCTAGAAGTTGAAGTAGACCCGTACATCCAGACTGGTAGGGGACTACGAGCCGAGCGAGCAGGCGTGGGGCTGGCGCGGGTCGCAGGCGCGCGGAGGTCGAGGGAAATTTGGCGCAGAATCGGCGCGACAGCAATCCGGGACGCAGGAGCGAGCGCAGCGGTGTAGCGGTGATCCCTGAGTACGCAAGCGGCGGCTGGGGGAATCAGTGGGGCAGCGACTGGGGATCAGGGCAGAGCTCACAGCCCAGAAGCCCAGGGAAGTGTCTGACTCCAGGAGAACGGAAGGGTCGCCATTGATCCCTCCTGTCCCCGCTCCCGCCCCTGCCCCCACATATAACGTCACAAGCTAGCGACTGGGGCGCCCAGCAACGGTGAACACCTAAGGCTCCGCCCCCCACTGTAACAAGAGCAACCAGACCAGAGAAAAAATAAATAAATAAGTAAAATAATAGGAGAGACGGGGAAAGACGTAAGATATGTTTCCAGCAGAACAGAGCAGACCCCCAGGACTCATCCTTTTGAGTGACCAAGAAATAGCCAATCTATCAGATGCACAGTTCAAAACACTGGTGATCAGGAAGCTCACGGAACTGGTGGATTTTGGATCCAAATTACATGAAAAAATGCAGATTACCATAAAAGGGATGCAGGAAGACACACAGAGAAGAGCCAACTGTGAAAGGAAGGAATCTGAATCTCAAAACAACACAGTGGACCAGAAGGAAGATAGAATCAACCAAGCAGGAGAACATGATGAAATAAGAATTCAAAAAATCAAAGAAAAGCTTAAGACCATCGAGGACACCTTTAAACGTTCCAACATCCGAATTATAGGGGTACCAGAAGGGGAAGACCAACAAGTGGAAAAGTTATTTGAACAAATAATAAAGGAGAACTTCCCCAAACTGGCAAAGGGAACAGTCTTCCAAGAAATCCAAGGAGCGCAGAGAGCCCCAAAGAAGTTGGACCCAAGAAGAAACACACCAAGGCACATCATAATTACATTAGCCAAGGTAAAAACGAAGGAGAGAATCCTAGAAGCAGCAAGAGATAAGGGGACAGTCACCTACAAAGGAGTTCCCATCAGACTCTCAGCTGATTTCTCAAAAGAGACCTTGCAAGAAGGGGCTGGAAAGAAATATTCCAAGTCATGAAAGACAAGGACCTACATCCCAGATTGCTCTATCCAGCAAAGCTCTCATTTAGAATGGAAGAGAAAATAAAGTGCTTTTCAGATAAGGTCAAATTAAAGGAGTTCATCATCACCAAGCCCTTACTTTATGAAATGCTAAAGGGACTTATCTAAGAAAAGAAGATAAAGAAAAGACATGTATAGTAAAAGGACAGCAAACTCACAATTATTAACAACCACACCTAAAGCAAAACCAAAAGAAACTAAGTAAACAACTAGAATAGGAACAGAACCACAGAAATAGAGGGCACAAGGTGGGGCTAGCAGTAGGGGTGGGAGGAGGAGAGAGGGGGAAAAGGTATAGAGAATAAGTAGCATAGAATGTAGGTTGAAAATAGATCGGGGGAGGGCAAGAATAGTACGGGAAATGTAGAAGCTAAAGAACTTATAAGTATTACATATGGACATGGACTAAAGGGGGGGAAGGTGGGTGGGAGAGGGGGCACAGGGGGGAGGGGAGTGAAGGGGGAATGGGACAACTGTAATAGCATAATCAATAAAATATATTAAAAAAAATACATTTGAAGGAGATTTTATTTGTAGAGGATTACAGTCATATTAGTCAAATTAATGAATCTATGTTGGATTGATCTACAATAAATCATATTTTCTTTAAAAAAAAATATATTAGAAAAAAACAGACACATAGATCATGGAATAGTATAGAGAGCCCAAAAATATACAATAGGCTTGTAGAGAAAATGGAGTCAGTCAGGTTCCCTCATCCAGATGTCTGGGCAACTATGATTAAGAAGCATTCATATATCCTTGAGTATGGGCCCGCACACACAGACTCATGCTCTATTATATAATACTTGGCACCCTGCTGGCTTTGTATGCACTTAGTATGTAAGGGAGCCAGGGCTTCCCACAATGCAACTCACCATTTGTGGCACGCGTGGATCACCCCACCCCAGAATAAAGGCATTTCAGACATCCCAAAGGCTCCACAAATTTTCTTCCATCTGCCTGAATCCCGTGTGAACCTGCCTAGCCTGGACAGGCTGCAGAACATTACTAAAAGGAGTTTATTCAATAGATGATATTGGAAAAATTGGACAGATACATGCAAAGAAAATGAAATGAAACTAGATCACCTTCTCACACCACATACAAGAATAAACTCAAAAAGGAATAAAGACTTAAATGTTAGACTCAAAATCATAAAAATCCTAGAAGAAAACATAGGCAGTAAAATCTCAGACATTGCTCATAGCAATATTCTTTCTGATATATCTCCTCAGGCAAGGGGAACAAAAGAAAAAATAAACAAATGGGACTACATCAAACTAAAAAGTTTTCTACGGCAAAGGAAATCATCAACAAAATAAAAAGACAACCCACTGAATGGGAGAACATATCCAATGATACATCTGATAAAGGGTTAATATCCAAAAATTTATAAAGAACGTATAAAACTCATTACCAAAAAAAAAAATCTGAAAGACCTGATTCGACACTTTTCCAAAGAGAACATATAAGTGGCCATTAGACATGAAAAGATGTTCAAAGTCACTAATCATCAGAGAAATACAAATTAAAAACACAATGAGATATCACCTCATACCTCTCAGAGTGGCTACCGTCAATAAATCAACAAATGATGAGTGTTAGCAAGGATGTGGAGTAAGGGGAGCCCTTGTGTACTGTTGGTGGGAATGCAGATTGATACAGCTACTGTGGAAAGCAGTATGGAGTTACCTCAAAAATAAAAAATGGAACTGCCTATGACCCAGCAAATTCACTTTCAGGAATTTACTTGAAGAATCCAGAAACACTAATTCAAAGAATATATGCACTCCACATTCACTGAAACTTTATTTACAATCACCAAGATTTGGAAGCAGCCCAAGTGTCCACCAGTAGCTGAGTAGATAAAACAGCTATGGTACATTTGCACAATGGAATACTACTCAGCCATAAAAAAGTGGCAAATGTTAACCTTTGTGACAGCATGGATGGACCTGGAGATATTATGCTACGTGAAATAAACCCATCAGAGAAAGAAGTACCATGTGATCTCACTTACATGTGGATTATAATGAACAACCTGAACTAACAAGCAAAATAGAGACAGACTCTATAGAGAACAGGCTGACAGGTGGGAGGGGCAAGGGATTGAGCAAAAAAGGAAAAAAGAGAGGGACAACAGTGTTGTGATTGCAGGGGGAGGGTAGAGGTAGAAGAG
The DNA here is from genome assembly GCF_004126475.2 of Phyllostomus discolor. NCBI lineage: Eukaryota > Metazoa > Chordata > Mammalia > Chiroptera > Phyllostomidae > Phyllostomus > Phyllostomus discolor. The sequence continues at coordinate 45,129,895 of NC_040912.2, forward strand.
GGTATGGGGGCATAAGGAAAAAAATCACAGTATATTATTTTGTTTAAAAAAAACTTTAAATTTGACTTATAAAGTGCTCATCTGATTATAGACAGAAAAATTACTCTGAAAAATTATGAAGTTAATCTGTATATTGGAAACCACAAAATGGAGGCTGCCCCAGTGGCCTGGCCATCACAAATCTAAACCTAAGTCAGCCTCCTCTTATGGGAAACACCTGTCAAGGATACCTAACATACACCGATTACAATCCTCCAACTCAGCTTATCTAGCTTACCTTAACCTAGAAAACATGACTTGTCAGCCTTATAAGGAAAGCCTCGACCTCCCAGCCAGTCATGTCCCGTCCAACCATGTCCATGTGTGCGATGCCTCTTCTGACTATAAAACTCGCCCTTGCCCAAAAACCCAAGGGATGGGTGCTCCACCACTTGCAAGCCTCTGTACTCCCACAATGCATGGATTGTTTTCCCTTGAATAAAGCACATCAAACTTGTTGTTAAATTGTGTGATTTTTGCCATTTGACACAAATAATTCACCTGGAAATGCTAACGTATCAAAGAACCGTAAGACTCAGAATAGAGAGTTTGGAGAAGAATGGATTCAAAACATAACCAGACTCTTCAGGATACAAATTAGAGAATATGTTTTCTTTTCAAAAAGCAGACAAGGACAACGAACATTCTTGATCATAGAATGCAAAAGGCTTGGAAAACCATGTGCTGTTAGACAGAATTCAGTATATTTAACTACATCATTTCACAAGTTTTTCACAGATTTTAAGTTACCAAAATACATAATCACTGTAGGTGATTCCTGTACAATAAGAGTTTTTCCTATGTGTAAATACAAAAGCACAGCTTTGATTAGAGTTAGAAACAATAAGGAAAATACCCAGCTTAAGACCAAAGCCCATTTAAAAATATCATTTACAGTGTTGCAACTACATCATTAGGATAATCAAATGACATGTTATGACAAATTGAGAAAACATGGATAAAATAGTATGTTTATCAAAATGACACAGTTACCACCTCCTTAATATCTTAAAAATAATACCCAGCCCTGGCTGGCGTAGCTCAGTGGATTGAGCACAGGCTGAGAGCCAAAGCATCGCAGGTTCAATTCCCAGTCAGGGCACATGCCTGGGTTGCAGGCTATGGCCCCCAGCAACCACACACTGATGTTTCTCTCTCTCTCTCTTTCTCCCTCCCCTCTCTAAAAATAAATAAATAAAATATTTTTTTTAAAAGTTATAAAAAAGTTTTAAGTTAAAAAAATAAAAATAAATAATACCCAACAAGTGCAGATTAATTTCAGGGGTAATCAATACACAATTGTTTAGTTGAAAAGGCTGAGGAGAATGAGGAGGAAATACAATTAAATCGATGACTATGAAACTTAAAAATGTATCTTTTTTTTTGCTCAATCCCTCCACCTCCTCACACAGATACTCCCAAAAGTTGTCAGCCTGTGCTCTAAAAAAGACAGAAAAAAAAGCTCAAGAAAGAAAATGTATCCTAAATATGTCAAATGATCTTAAATGTTCATTTATTATTTCTTAAGCCAAGAATTAAAAATATACTTTCAAAATGTGCTTCTCCCTCTCTCCAGTCTCTGAATCAATTATGGCTGCGGGGGGCGGGAGAGGGGGTAGCTTCTTGTTTTTAAATTATAAACCATAAATAAAAGGAATAAAGAACCATGCATTTTCATAGTTTCTGAAAAGAAAGGAAGGACAATTAGGGAAGAAGTGTACTCCTTTCCTTCTGACTTCAATTCTAGTTCCAACATTATGTATTCTGTAACCTTTAAAAAAACCATTTATTGTCACTGAGACTCACTTCCTTCACCTGTAAAATGAGAGGACTGGACTGTTCCTCTAGAGTCCCTTCCATCTTTAAAATTCTAACAATCTTTGGTTGCACCAAAGAGCTTACTCCACCAAAGAATAAGCTTTTCCATTTTTCTTGATTCTCCATTACCTAATAATGAAAAGCAAGAAAGTCAGAGAGGTTCCTTGACTGTGATTCATTTATAAATGAATGTGGCAAAAGGATCATTGTTGTTCTCCTCTGAATGTCAGCCTTGCCAGAACTTTGTGAGAAAAAAAAAGGTAAATGACAAAAAAAACAAGTTAACAATGGGGGGTTTTACAAGGAAGCAAAACTCCAGGCACTACTGGGGTCTGACCCTTTTGAGCCCATCTCCTAAGAGTGTAACAGCTGGTTTAGAGTGAAAGCCTTGAGACACCCTCAAATGTCAACTACCAGAATCTTGAGGTTTGAAGGAACTTTGAGATCCCTGAGTTCGATTCAGTGTATTTTAAGAATGCCAGGAAGTCAACTAATATTTGACAAGGGAGCCAAGAATACTCAATGAGGAAAAGAGAACCTTTTCAATAAATGGTGCTGGGATAATTGGATCTTTCTTTACTTTTAAAGGAATGAAACTGGACCCATTTCTTATACCACTCACAAAAATTAACTCAAAATGTAGTAAAGACGTATATAAAACCTGAAACCATGATAATCCTAGAAGAAAACAGACGTAAATTTTCTTGACATGGGCCTTGGTGATCATTTTTTTCATGACACCTAAAAATGACTAAAGATGACACCTAAATCACAAGCAACAAAATAAAAAATAAAACACATGGCACTACCTCAAACTAAAGAGCTTTTAGGCAGCAAAAGAAATCATCAACAAAGTGAACAAGATGACCTATGGAATAACAAAAAATATTTGCAAACCATATATCTATTAAGGGGTAAATGTCCAAAATGTATAAAGAACTCATATAACTCAACAGCAAAAAAACAAATAACCCATTAAAAATGGGCAAAGGACCTAATCAGACACTTCTCCAAAGATATACCAAAGGCTAATAGAAAGGTGCTCACAATCCCTAGTCATTAGGAAATGTAAATTAAAATTACAGTGAGATATCACCTCACACCTGTCAGAATGGCCATCAACAAAAAGACAAGAAATAACTAATGCTGGTGCACACATGGAGGAAAGGGAAGCCTTGTACAGTCAGTGGGAATGTGAATTGGTGCAGCCACTATGGAAAACAGTATGGAGGATCCTCAAAAAATTAAAAATAGAACTATCATATGAACTAGAAATTTTACTTTTGTGAATATATCCAAAGAAAACAAAAACACTAAGTTAAAAAGATATTGGCACCCCCATGTTCAGGGCAGCATTATTTATAATAGCCAAGACATGGACACAACCTAAGTGTCCATCAGTGGATGAATGGATAAAGTAATGGCATATATACATAATAGAATATTTATTCAGCCATAAGAAATAGAGAAATCCTACCATCTGTGACAACATGAATAGACCTGAGGCATTATGCTAAGTGAAATAAGTCAAACAGAAAGCCAAATACTGTATGATCTCACTTACACGTGAAACCTTTTTTAAAAACCTAAACTCAGACAAAAAGAGATCAGACTTGTGCTTACCAGAGGCAAAGGGTGGGGGGAGGGAAATTGGAGGAAGTTAATAAAAGGTAAAAATTTTCCATTATAAGATAAATAAGTAATAGGGATGTAATGTACAACATGATGACTGTCGCTAACACTGCTACATGATTCATAGGAAATTTGTAAAAGGAATAAATCCGAAGAGTTCTAATCATAAGGAGAAAATTTTTTTCCTTTTTTATTTTTACTGTATCTATAGCCTACAGTTGGGCAAAACTGTCTAACACAAAGCCTATTTCATAATAAAATGTTGAATATCTTGTGTAAATTATTGAATACTGTACTGAAAGTAAAAAACAGAATATTTGGTTGAGTACTTACCATTAATGCACACAGCTGAAAGCACACTAGACCTGAAGAACATTTGACGCATTGAACTAAAATAAACACAAAAAATGTGGACAACACAGTACACTGTAGTCTCGTTGGTTTAACCTCATGACTGGGTGGCTGATTGGGAACTATGCATGCTGCCACTTCCCAGCATCACAAAAGAGCATACTGCTAGTCTGGGAAAAGATCAAAATTCAAAGTACAGTTTCTACTGAATGTGTATTGCTTTTTCACCAACATAAAGTGAAAAAATCATAAGCTGAGCCATTATAAATCTGGGACTGTGTATCTGTGGAGCTTTTTAAACTACACCTGAGGATACTGAATCAAAATGTCAGGTGGGAACATCCCAGGTACTTTTTAAAAGCTCTATGGGTGATTCTGATAACTAGACAAGGTCAAGAACTATCTCTTTGACTCAGTCATTGGCACAAAGGTAGGACAGGCATACAGGAAGGGCCAAAGGGACTTTCTGATACCCCTAAACTTATGCTGGCCTGACAGTTGTCAATCATAAAACCTCTTCCTCCCTGTCCCATACTCCAAGTTACAGAGGCAGCATAACCCCAAGAAGGCTACACAGGTCTGGGACTGGGAAGACTACGTGGCTAAGGACAAAGTCTGATAGGTCACAAACTTGTACGCAGTCCAGCTGAGTCACAAATTCGACACTGTCCGCTCAGAAAACCAAACCAAAAAAAAAAAAAGGAAACACAGTCAGTGATGATTCACATTGTCTATAATAATGTGCAGCAGCCTGTACATGATGAGTACTCAATATTTACTGGATGAATGAATGACAAACAGGAGCTTAAACTCCTAAATACTTTTCATTGGAATAGAGTTAACTGTTTTTGAAAAGCTCTGTTGGGAATCGAATTAGAGCAGAATCAAAAGTAACCAAAGGGCAGTGAGAAAAAAAAAAAAACAACTCAAAAAAAGACATCCCCATTAACTCTACTAGTTACAGAAATAAAAACCAAAAGAAATCTAAGGGAATACTTTAGTTGAACTCTGTGGTGGTAAAGTGGTGATACAGTGGTAAAGACTAGAAGATGCCTACCATGCAGTCTAGTTCCCCTTCTCTCCTCAGTAACAGAACCCCAGTTTTATTTAGGGTAGCTATTCACCAGCTAAATGACATTTCCCCACCTTCTAGCTAAGAACGGCTCTATTGATCATGGTTTGGCCAATGTAACATAAGCAGAAGTTTTATATGGTGCTTAATGGGACTCTTCTTAAAGGGACAGTAAGTTGATTCTTCCTGCATCCTACTGCCCAGAGTCCTCTTGAGCTATAAGAGTAAGGACTACTTCCTAGGGAACCAGAAGGACTTCAGGAGCCACCACACCAAGTGTGCACATCCCAATACTAATCCTAATGGATACAAGGAGCATATCTGGGAAGTTTATGAAGTTATAAAAACATAATAATCCCAAAATACAGTCTTCCTAAACCAAACAGGGATATCCTAAGAAGTACACATGGTTACTATAGTTTAGACATTTATATACATTAATTATCTCATTTAATCCTCACAACATTCCCAGGTGATGTTATCCTCATATTACAGGTGATGTAACTGAGGTTCACAGAGTTAATAATTTGATCAAGTCTAAAAGCTAATAATCCCAGATTCCAAGACGGTGTCAATTATACCACTGAAGGAGAAGAGACTCATGGATGTCAAACTAGGGGGCTGCCAAGCTAAATATTGATGCAGGATTCCACCCCTAAAGGCATTGCTGGAGCTTTTCAATCAGGTTACTACCCGTATTAAAACCAGTATGTCAATGTGAAAAAAGGGAGTAGTGCTGGGGTTTCTATGGTACTGGCAGCTTACATGCTTCTCTAACTACTGCCGTTCTTTTAAGGAACTCGAACAGAGTGGCAACACAAGTACCACTGAAGAGGACCCAGTGTGGACTCCATTTGCCTGACCATGATCTTTGCACAGCACCTCTGAATCCTGTCCTATTGCAATTAACACCTAATAAAAGATGATTGGTACTGGGGGTGGGGGGGGGAGTTAATAACAGTTGGACCTGGAGATCTAACCCAAGTTGGATCAAACTCCAAAGCCCATGCTTTTTCCACTAATCATGTTGAATTTGCAAGAAAAACTCAAGAAATTCATCTTGAACAGGTATCTATCTATTTTCTAAAACTAGTTGCATATAAAGCCCTGGCTGGCGTAGCTCAGTGGATTGAGCATGGGCTGTGAACCAAAGCATTGCAGGTTTGATTCCCAGTCAGGGCACATGCCTGGGTTGCAGGCCACGGCGCCCAGCAACTGCACATTGATGTTTCTCTCTCTCTCTCTTTCTCCCTCCCTTCCCTCTCTAAAAATAAATAAATAAAATCTTTAATAAAATTAGTTGCATATAGCCAACACCTTTGATCTCAAAAACAAGACCAGCCTTTTCTGCTTTCAACAGGGTCTTTTCCTTTTCAAAGTAAAAAGCACTTAGTAAACAATAAATACTAGTTTCCTTATAAATATAATTGCACTTTTTTTAACTTTACAAGATTTCAAATGATGTATCTATTCTATTTAAATGTAAATTGTTCTCAGTTACACAGAAAGGAACCAAAACAAATAAAAAATTACTTCTATATTTCAGTCAGATAAACAGAAAAAATACATGGGGTCTTAAAGATGTTTTCCTTGCCTTGAGAAGATGTCTAAGTTCATCTGTAATTTTATCCTTCCAAATAGGAAGAATTATTAATCAAGTCCCATGAAGAAATACCCTCAGGTAGGGGGAACCTACGTACCTAGTGTGCCCAGGGCTTTCCCAGTTTCAGCACTGAAAGTCCTGCGCCCTGGGAACTCCCTTAGTCCCAGGAAAACCTGGAGAACTTACCACTCTCCAGCCTCAGGGTATACCATATAAATGCATAGTTACGTCTTCAACAAAATGCATTAAAATATGGACAGTGTATAGTACTAAATTGGAGGTTATAAAATAGGGTTTTAAAATACGTGAGCAGCTAGCAAAAAGAAATTGTAAAGCTCTACATAATTTTAGTTAACCAAGAGAATGTTGCTGAGAACCTCAAAAGTTTGTCAGATCTGTCACTGCAACGATATTCAATATGTGCAGCCAGTTTTTTAAAAAATGGGCTCTGAACAACATACACGCTTTTACACACACTGGACGTTTCGTCTACATATAAAACCAAGAAACTATATAAGGAAAGAATGAGAAAGGAATCAAACTTCATTCAAAAATTTGAAGTATCTCATCTCTGTGACATGGTAAAAAACTCTAATTTTAATATTTCAGTTTTATAGTATCACAACGGCTTAAAAACTCTTGTAAGAGTAGAAACTGGAAATCTGTAAGTTTAGAGCTTGGACTGGGCACATACTCTCAAAGGTCCTTTCCAACTTGAACATTCCATGACCCTGTGTGACTCCTTTACAGATGAAGTAAGTCAGGCCAGACTTACGCCATCCCAAGGATCCAGCCCTGGCTAGTAATGGAGGCTGGACTGACTGCTTCTCAGCCATTCTCTCATCTTCAGTACGCTTAGAAACACTTAGACCAAAGGAGTATATGGTAGCATGGAAAGATAAATGACACATTTCACCTCCCGTGGGACATTATACTTAAGTTAGATGATAAACAGATAAACTGGCCTCAAGTTTAAAGAAAGGGCTTTGAGTCCACAAATTCTTTAGGCTGTCATTAGTTCCATCAACCATAAAGTTTCACAATATTCTGAATATATATAGTATTTGTTTTCATAAACTTTCAACATGGCAAAGAAATGATCACAGTAACTTGAAAGAATGGCAAACATCTTTGTGATTTGACGGACCTTCAAAATTCAGAAAACAAATTATAAATTCAAATTCAGAACAAATTATTGCTGTTGTCCAGTTGTCCTTGCATTGGTCCTAGTAAGTAAAACAAACAAGTCTGTAGTTTAAGGAGGGCCAACAACAATGACAAAGCTTAGTGTTTATTCCGATAGCTTGACTCTTATCACTGAAAGAGATTACAAAAGAGCACAGAAGTCTACAGGCATTTCCTGTTCAAACAAAAATCTGCTACCTTCGGGGAGAAATATGTATTTTCCCCTTGACGGTGCACACGGAATTGTTTTTTAATAATGCTTTTGAATTTATGCTGATCTATTTATATGCCAGCCCTGTGCCTCCATAACCAAAGGTACTGACAATTTACCGCTGTGTACAATCTATGACTATGATGCAGACTAAGTCTTGTTGATCCAAACCACTCTATCTCCACCACACTGGTACCGCTTTCCAAAAAGGGGCAGCAGTGTATATTGTGGGGGAGCTTTGCCCACCATCCCCCGCAGATGAGAATAAGTCTACCAAGACATGATCTGCTTGGGGAGAAAAGGTAGCCAAACTCTCAAAGAAGGGCCAGGAGCCTTTCCTCAGTGGGCTTTTATGGGGTTCAATTTGCACAGGAATACAGGTAAAGCTCACACATCATTGTCAGGCAGTAAAGATCAAACAATAGATAACATTCAAAGAACTCTGAGGGCTTATTCTGCGTCAGGGTCAGATAGTTAAAGTACCATAAAACTTGGGGAAACACACTCATTTTATGTTTGGACCCTTATTAGAAAACTCAGGACATTCTTAGCAAAGCAGGTTTCACAGGACTTTAAGCATTCTTTCTTAGGCCTGATTGCCCCAGGGAACCTGCCCTTTCCAGCACAGGACTGCACCCACCTCTGGCATTGCTTCAGGCTTAAGTCAGGCAGGGGAAGTAAGGCAGCCAAGAGATAAGGAGACTTCTTGTAGACAGAAAGAGGACTCAGGCTATGTCAAAGCCAAGGGGTAAGGGTCCATCACGCCCTTTTTCTATAGCTCCCCAAGTCCTTCCCTGAGGGCCCCTTCAATCATCCCTCCCTTGAGAATCTTACCTGTCATTGGCTAACCAGTCATCTACTCAGGGCCAAGCAGGGTGAAGTAAAGAGGGCAGAGGTGGCACCCCTGCCAGGGAGATAAGCTTTATCTCCTTAGAGGCTTATGGTCCTAGGTCTCTCACTCAGCCTTAGCCATGGGTGGTTATAACTTCTGAAACCAGGCAGGGCAGTTCCCAACATATATATTCTGACAAAGGCCAGGGCTGCTGGACTAAGTGACCTTGGACAAATCACTGAAACCTCACAAGCTCTCAGTTTCCTGTTTTCCTTATCTGTGCAATGGGGTTAATAACCTCACATGTTATATGTCTATAAAATCAAACTAAAAATAAACATACTTAAAAATACTTGAAAGAACTTTGTAAATTATAAAGTGATAATGCAATACATTATTTAAACAGCTGAGTTAGCAAAAGAATATATCTCTGACATAACAAAACTGCCTAAGGATACATGAGTTCATATATGATGTCACAAAAGTCTGTAAAACAATATTTAAGTATATAATAGTTATCAAATTAAAAAGACAAGTCAAGTAAAGCACAATAAATTATAGATAGGTAGAATCCTTTAGTGTCACAGCAGTTAGAATGGTGTATTACTTAAACTTCATGCTGGAAATCACCTTTTTTTTTTTAAAATCCTCACCCAAGGATATATATTAACTGACTTTAGAGAAAGGAAAGGAGACAGAGAGAGAAACATCCCTCAGTTGCCTCCCATACATGCCCCAGGGATCGAACCCACAATCTTTTTGTGCACAGAATGATGCCCCAGCCAAGTGAACCACCAGGCCAGGGCCATAGGTGATCCTTTAATGCCAATTTCATATATGCCTTCACAGGCCTTCAAGATAAAGGTACTCGTTAACCATTAACCATTTGCAAGTGCAAGTTCATTTCTCCAATACTTCAATGAAAACACTTTTTACTTTTATGCAATTCAATCTAAAATGCACAGATCAACAGCCCTCCAGCTACAGCCATATTCTAATTACATAAAAAGAGTGAAATGAAATAAAACAAAAACCCACTATTATCCATAGTTATCTACTACTACAAAGAAAACGCAGAATGAAACATCAAAATTAAATGCAAACAGTACTTTTCCAAACATCAACAAAATGTTCTTAAAAATCCCCTCAGTTGCCCAAACTGACAAATACCCAAAGTAACAACAATATCCTTTTTAGACATAATGATAACTATATCAACTAAAGCATAACTAAAAGACTTTGATGAAATGCTTTTGTTAAAATGTCCTTCACACATTTATAAGTAGACTAATTTTACAATTAATTTTGCAATACAAAGTCTATACAATATAATTTGGAATGGTCAGTGAAATAAGGGTATGAGAAATACACTACATATTTTTACCTCTTGGAGACATAACCAAAATTATTGCAGCAGGAAAGCCTGTAAATGTAATGAAATAAAATCCTTGAAAATTGTAACTATATTCTAATTTGTTTAAAACAGTTTTAATTGTGGTAAGTCTCTCTTTTAAATTCTTATTACGAACAAGTACACTCGCCCTAACTTTTCTAACAGACCTAGTATTTTCTTGCAACAAAATCAGACTACTCTGGGATACAAGCAACCTTTTCTTTTTAAAGATTACATAATTTCTTTCTAAAAGATGCGGATGTCTGAGGCGAAATCAAAACCTATGTAAGTGAAAACAGAAATGGAACTGCTAGACATCCCTTTTAAACAAAAATGGAAGTATTCTTACTTTTCAAACAGCTATCAAGAATAACTTTCTCAATAAATTAATCAGAATTACCAAACACTACATGTTAAGCCAGAGTAAAACCAGGAGAGTCATATTATAACACAGAACAACCTGCAGCTAAGGCAAATACAAAAACTAAACGATATCCTAACGCATAACTTTTCTCATTCTCTTAATACATATTTTCCGGGTTCAACTGAGGCATGATGCATCAGGCTCTAGAGCCCGTGGACTGCCATAATACTCAATTTAACAACCAACCGACCACAGTACAGAAAACTCAAGAAAGCACCAGCTTCTACCACCCGCCCCATCTAGCTCCATTCTTTTGCTCTTCATTTCCATTCTTTGGTTAACTTTCAAGTTAAAAGGGGAGAAACCTGTTAAAATTGATTTTTAGAAGAAAAATACCAGAGATGACGCAAAAATAAGTTGTTCTAAGAAACCCATTCATTTACATACAACCAAAAGATGATACACCCACGAGGACTCCGGCCAGTGAAGATGCAACCTATGATTTGCAGAGAAGATGGGATCTAAAACAAATCCTAGAGATGGCTTCTCTCCCAAGGGAAATAATAATAATAATAATAATGTGGCTCCTCACCCAGGCAGTTTCAGACGCGGACTTCACAACTCCTGAGGTGCAGAAATTCAAATGCTACACAAGTCCAGCATCTCCACTAGGAGGCAGGACGCGGGAGCGGAATCCCACCCACAGCAGTCCCCTCAGCCCAGAGTCCAAACAATCCCAGGCCGGAATCCCACCGGGCAACCGAAAGGAAAGCAGTAAGGCCGAGAAAGGGAGCAGCTGGAGAGAGGAAGCCACCTCGCGCGAGACCCCAAAGTCCCCGCGTTGCTCCGGAGGCTGGGAGCAGGACCCACAGGCTCACCTAGCGCTGGAGACTGATGTGCGCGGGAGCTGGCTCCGCTTCCTTTGCTGTTCCTCGGCTCCGAGCGACAGCGCCCCCTTGCAGCGGGAGTGGCCGTAGCGGCAGGTGCTTGGATTCCTCCGCCCCCGGCTCCGTCGAGCCGGCTTCTCAGAGGGCGCCAGCAGCTGCAGGCAGCACCTCAGCGCTCGCTGCCTCACCATCCTAGGAGCCAGCCATTGCCGGGCCCCTCACTCACCTGGTGCCCCAGGGCCGCGTAGGCCCCAGGCCCCAGCTAAATTCACTCGACACTGCCCACTCACTCACTTATTGTGACCTTCCTATCTGGTGCTGCTAGCGTCAGCACCGGCCGGGCCGGCACTCCGGCCTTTACCAAGATGGCCGCCCCTGCAGACCCCGACGTTCCGGTCCGCGAGGGCGGCCATCTTGGTTAAGGAAGCGCCTGGCTGCGCAAGTGTGCTTCCTTAGCCCTGTCCCTTCCCTGCAGGCCCCTCGCGAACCTTACGCTGAAGTCCTGGAGTCCAAATTAGTTACAGAGTCCTAAATCAGAAGCTAACTTTCAGTTCACGTGAACACCTTCGTGGTCACCAGCAGTAATTGCTAAAACTAAGTGAGATCATGGTGGCCTCTTACAGCTTACGCAGTCATAGTAGACAAAACCTGGTAGCAACGTACTTACAACCTATGGTGCCGTAAGCCTGGTAGCTGAGAAGCTAAATTAATTTGAAGTTTACAGGAGGTATTGAATAGTAATGGCAGCACTGACTTGTCAGTGTGTTCATTAACTTTTACAATAATGTCATAACCTTCTGGTACCCATGGTTCTCATTAAATTTGCTTCAGAAGATTTTTTCAGCATAGTGATGAATATAAAATTGTGATTCTCACCTTCTCCTAGAATTTTCTTTTTTTTATTGTAAGCTTCCCCTCGCCCCCCATCATCATCATTTATCCCCCCTATAGCCTCTAGGATTTCTTTTTTAACTGCAGGATGAGATTAGATATTTCTAGAAATAATTTAAGTATAGACATACTGAAATAGAATTCAACAATGGCTGGATGGGCAAAAAAAATTCCTCTATAAAGTCATCTGGGGCATGACTACCGGCTAGAAAGAAATGCCCTTTATCTGGGGCTTGGGTCTGTCTATTGGCAAAAAGAAATACAAGTCACCAAATGCAGCCACTACTATTGGAAAAGGCAAACCAAACTAATTTGCAATTTGAAAGTGAGCGTAACTGTCTAATACTGTAGAAATGTAAAAATAATTATGCTTGGCGTGAATCTTTCCCCTCAGGCTAGTGTTGTTGTTGCTGAATCTCATTTACCTAAGCGTGATTAAGAGCTGGAGCGCCTGGGTGGGGCAGAGGCTGCACTTGCAGAACAGTACCTGAGGTGCCAACAGGAGGGGCGGAAAAAGCGCTATAACCCAAAGGTATGATGTTACTTGGCTAAGAAACTTAAAAAGATGAGCTTTGTCACCCCCCACCACGCCAATTCTTTATTACGAAAATTTTCAAAAATACAGAAAATAAATATGCCTTTTGGTATACCATTTGAATATGTTGCAGATGTCAAAATACATCATCTCTAAATACTTCAGACTGCCTCTCCTAAGAATAAGGACATGTGCTTCAGAATCACAATACTATTATCACACCTACGAAAACAGTTTCCTGATATTTAATGTTCAGTACACATTCAAGTTTCTATGATTGTCCCAAGAATATCTTTTATAACTGGGAGTAGCTAGGAGATTTTTTTTGTTTGGTTGGTTTTTGTTTTGTTTTGATTTGTTTTGTTTTTACTAGGATACTGACAATGGTCATGTATTGCATTTGCTTATTATGCTTAAGTAGTAATTTAAAGTGTTCACTAAGTAACTATTATTTTCTTTACACATCATATTCAGATATTCTGAATAGACAGATTCATAGGGTATTTTATATTAAGTGCAGGTGCTTTAGATAGGCACATCTCTGTATACCAAGAAAGTCTAGAAGGAAAGAGTAGTATTTTAACACCACATTGAGATTATAATTGAAGTTTAATTAAATAGTAATGGTTATGCTTTATTATCTCCTGGAATACATAAAGATGATAGATTATATTGGAATCTGTATTTCAACCTGACTTCTAAAAGTTTAATGATTGGGTTTTTTTTTTTCTTGACAATGAACAGAAGCTGTTTAGTATAATTATATCACTCCAGGCAAAACCTCTAGATTGCCCTGCTTCAGAGTACAGAACAAAATGAATATTGCATGCTCTGCATTTTACTTGTGGTTTAATTTTAGATCCTGACCTGCTGAACTGGGTTTTATTTGTCCTCCCTTTTTACAAACCCCTAGGAAGTCAGGAGCTCAGCAGATAATGATAACTATTTATCTTTTAAATTGTTGCTTAATTTTTAAATGTTAATTAATGCTGTAAAGAAGAGGTGCAAATTTACACAATTCCTTAAAAGTGACTGGTTGGCCAATGTAACATTTTTTCTGGAAACTAGAATTAAATAAAAATTTTTTCATACTTCACAGAATATTAGATGCTACTTAAACTCCTGGGAAACCACAGTTAAAACAGTGATAGCCTACTAGCTCTCATCTTTAAAGTGAGTTCTATAATCAGTATTGTTTTCCTAATTCCAGGCCTAAGGGAACAGAGCACTAAAGGACTATGTGACTTGTTACTAGATGACTTTAATTCAATTTCTATTTACAGCAGCATCTGTGGAATTCAATTAAATACTGTATTGACCTCTAATTTAACGAAAGATTATTCTTCTGATCATTAAGAATCGGTAGAAAACTCCAAATACCAATGTAAAGAATCTTGAGAAGCTAAATTTTATTCAGTGCCCTGCATTTTCCACTGCAGAAATCTTTGACCTTGGAAAATACCATTTTCACCTCGAGGTTCCCCAGCTCCTACCCTCCAAAATGACTCTGCAGTTGCTGTGGCTACTTGCAGTTGTAACATTTGTAGACTTTACAAAAAAAGGTTTTAGAGGCAAATATATAAAGACAGGGTGCTGATTACAAGGGTAGTTGGATTGTGCTAGGCCAAGGGTCAGCAAAATTGGCCTGAGGTCCAGATCTGGCCCACTACCTAGTGTTTTTGTTTTGTTATTTCAAACTGTGTTTTAGAATAATGCAAAGTCCTCAATATTCATATTATAGCAATGTTTTTATTAGGGTAAAAAATAACAAAATTTAACATCTAAACCATTTTTAAGTGTACAGTTCAGTAGTGGTGAGTATATCAATATTGTTGGGAAACAGATAGATGTCCAGGACTTTTTCATTTTGGAAATCTGAAATTCTGTGTTACCGGGGAAACCTGAGTTATACAGTTTTACAGGCTTTCTTTCTTAGATAGTGGAAATGAATACACACAGAATTTCAAAGTCTTCCCTCCTCCTATGCTATCATGTTTTTTCTTGTGATTTTTGGAACACCTGTCAGTCCCACCTGACCCAGCTCAGAACTGCTGAATTAATGGGTGAGACCTGTCTCTCTCCCCACCCCTGCTTTGGTTTACTATCTATTCTGCCTAACACTTTGTACCCATTCAAGAGCACTCACGTTTTCCTCCTATACCTAACTCTCTAGTAACCACCATTCTATTTTCTGTTTATGTGGATTTGACTGTTTAAATACCTCAGATAAGTAGAATGGTGGTCATCTAGTATTTATCTTTTTGTGATTGGCTTATTTTACTTAGCATAATGTCCTCAAGGTTTACCCATGTTTTAGCATGTGACAGGATTTCCTTTTTAAGACTGAATAATATTTCATTGTATATATATACCACATTTATTTATCCATTCATTCCTTGGTGAGCACATGTGGGGTGCTTCTACCTCTTAGCTATTGTGAATAATGCTGCTATGAACATGGATGTCCAAATACCTGCTTTCAATTCTCTTGGATGTATACCCAGAAGTGGGATTTCTGGATCATATGTGAATTCTACTTTAATTTTTTGAGAAACCTCCATACAGTTTCCATAGTGGCCACATCATTTTACAGTCC
Source organism: Phyllostomus discolor (assembly GCF_004126475.2). Classification (NCBI taxonomy): domain Eukaryota; kingdom Metazoa; phylum Chordata; class Mammalia; order Chiroptera; family Phyllostomidae; genus Phyllostomus; species Phyllostomus discolor. The sequence continues at coordinate 45,145,304 of NC_040912.2, forward strand.
TACCAATGCTGCACAAGTGTTCAAATTTCTCAACATTCTTGACAACAGTTGTGATTTTCCAGGGTTTTTTTTCTTTTTTTAACAGTAGCCATCCTGATGGTTGTGAGGTGATAACCTCACATTGTGGTTTTGATTTGCATTTCTCTGATGATTAGAGATGTTGAACATTTTTCCTTATAATTGTTGGACATTTGTATATAATCTTTGGAGAAATATCTGGTCAAGTCCTTTACCCATTCTTTTTGTGGTCATTGTTGTTGTTCAGTTGTAGGATTCTTTGTATGTTCTGGACATTAACGCCTTATCATATATATGATTTACAAATATTTTCTTCCACTCTGTAGGTCACTTTTGTACTCTGTTAATTATGTCCTTGGAATGCAGAAAGTCCCATTTGTCTATCCTTGCTGTGCTTTTGGTGTCACATCCAAGATCATCGCCTAGTTCAATGTCATGAAGCTTTGCCTTGTTTTCTTCTAGGAGTTTTATAGTTTTAGGTTGCCACCTGTTTTTGTGTGGCCCACAAATTGAGAATAACCTGTACATATCAAAAAGGTTGGTAAATATCAAAAGAAAAATAATATTTCATAACACAGCCACATTCATTCATTTACTTGTTGTCTATGACTGATTTTGTACTACAAGGGCAGGACTGAGTATTTGTGACAGTGACATGTAACTCATGAAGCTTAAAAACTTACTCTCTGACTATTTAAAGAAAAAGTTTGCTAACTTTTGAGTTAGGCTACTTTTCCCCCTAGTCTCTTAGTATCTGGGATGGGCCAGAAAAGAAAAGGTATAGAGTCAGGTCCTCAAAACAAAGATTGTGTTCTACCAGAAGGAAAGGGATATCACCCTCACTGGTGTGGCTCAGTGGACTGAGTGTGGCCTGCAAACTGAAAAGTCACTGGTTCAATATCCAGTCAGGGCACATGCCTAGGTTCTGGGCCAGGTGCCTACTGGGGGTGAGCTAGAGGCATCTGATTAATGTAGCTCTCACACATCGATGTATCTCTCACATAGTGATCTTTCCCTCTCTCCTTCTCTTCCCCTCTCTCTAAAAATAAATAAATTAAATATTTAAAAAAAAAAGAAGGAAAGGGAAGTTAAGGGAAATTCTTTACTGAGTCAGATGATGTCACCTTACAGCAATGGTTTCTAAAGTGAGTTGCCCCACGCCTGTGGGTATAAAAGAATATAGTAGAACTTGTGTTTATGTTTTCAAATCTTATCTTTTCTAATTTCCGACTTTGAGTTTCTTGATGAATATGTATCAGTACAGTTACACATTATAAAATAAACAAACTTATGGGTAGGATATTTTTATGGTATTCACAATAAAAAAATTTGGAAACCACCACATATCTCCAAATTAAAGGATAGTGTTAGCAACTTGAGTAGACAGCTGATAGAAGGCAATAAGTAAAAATTAAACCCTTTTGTTTCTTAAGGGTACTTTCACACATAGTAGTTATGACAGCATACTTTGAATTTTTTTCTAACATATAACAGACTAGAAAATACAGATTAACCAGATATAGTATTTCAGTTATCTGAAAAGTAATTTTATTTTTTACCAATAGTCAGTTTTGTTTTGTGTTTCTGAAAGTTTATACTTTTGACCACCTACATGAATTTTTTTAAGAGTCCATATATAAGTGAGATCATGCACTATTTGTCTTTTTCTGTCTGACTTATTTCGCTTAGCATAATGCCCTCAGGCTCTATCCATGTTGTCAAAAATGGTAGGATTTCCTCATTTTCTATGGCTGAATCATATTCCATTATGTATATATACCACACCTTCTTTATCCATTCAACCATAGTTGACACTTACGTTGTCTCCATATCTTGACTATTTAAAATAACACTGCTATAAACACGGGGGGTGGGGGATATCTTTTCGAGTTAGTGTTCTCCTTTTCTATTTTATTTTTTTAATCTGGAAGACTCAGGTAAAAGGTGAAATCTAAGCCCCACATAGTTACACTCAGTAAGTAATGCTGATTATTTAGATTTTAAAAATAGGAACTCAAGCTTCTTAGATATAGTGTTTTCCCTGTGGAGTAATAACTGCAAAAAAAAATACAGGGGAGAACTTTAAAAATGTAATTAAGATGAGTCTGTGATTGTTAATATCTATTCCACCTAGAAAATTCTCAAGTATCTTATTCTTCATAGACAGAGTGACTAAGGAGGATCACTTGTCATAGCCCTTCCCATCTACCCTTGAATTCCCATGTCCTCCCCTTGAATTCCCATGTCCTCAGCCACAAACAAGTAAGTGTCATCTGCATGCTTTCTCTGGGGACATTTGGGGAATTTGGGGACAAAGAACACTGCTCTCTGTGATAAACTGAAGAATCCTCCCTTCTCCCTAAATACCTATCTGCTAATCCCCAGAATCTATAAATGCTACCTTACACGGCAAAGAGACTTTGCAGATGTGTGACTAAATTAAGGATCTTGAGGTGGAGAGATTAGCCTGGATTATCCAAGTAGGCTCTAAATGTAATCACAAGGGTCCTTAAAAGAGAGAGGCAAGGAAGTCAAAGAAAAAAGGCAATATGATAACAGCAGCAGAGATTGAAGTGATTCAGCCACAGCCAAGGAATGTGGATAGCCACTAGAAGATGTAACAAACTGGAATGCATTCTCCTCTTGAACATTGAGCAAGGAGCCAATTCTGCCAACACCTTGCCTTTAGCTCAGTAAAACTGATTTTGGCTTAAGGCCTCCAGAACTATAAGAAAACAAATATAAGTTGTTTTAACTGACCAAGTTTATGGTAATTTGTTACAGCAACAGTAGTAAACAAATAGACTCTCCTTTAAGCACTCTTTGAACTCTGATGAGAATATATGTAGAATATTTGTCAAGTTATAACATTAATGAACAGACATAGGGCTGTAGATCTAGACTGCATATTGTGACTTCTAAGTGGAGCTCTGAGAGACCAAATTTTCAGAATTTATGGAACCAATTTTCCTAGCTAATGCTAGCAACAGTGATTAGGGACTCCTGAGAAAGGCACAGAAGACCTAGTGTTGACAGAGATTTCTTCTTGTATTGTCATGAACAAGTCACTAACTGCCCTGTGCCTCTATGAAGTTAATCTACAGGATCACTAAGATCCCTTCCAATTCTAAAGTGCTGAGCTGTTGTAAAACATATTTTACTTTCAATTTCACATGTTGCTGCTCTTATAGCAATCTCTCTTTAGCCGACCTACCCAGCCTCCCTATCTACCACAAAGTCTACATATGAACCACAAGCACATCAAGCTTGTGCACAAGTTGTTTCTTCTTGCATGGAACTTTCTTTCCTGTATTCTGCCCCCCCCCCCCCACGAGTACTCAGGCTCATCCTCAACACTCAAATCAAGAATCACCAACTTTGGACTTATGGTCAAGATGGTGGCATAGGTAAGCACAGCTCACCTCCTCACATACCACATCAAAATTACAATGAAAAAATATTATAACAAAAATATAGAGCAACCATCACTCAGAACCATGACAAATTGAGTTAAAGGGAAGTCTGACAACTACGGAATTAAAGAAACCACATCCATACAGACTGGTTGGAGGGACAGAGATGCAAAATGGGCTGGTCCCAAATCCACATATGGTGGATAAAATTTTGGGAGGGATATCTTGGGAGTGAGGAGTCCCAGCCCCACAGCAAGTCCCCCAGCCCAGGGTTCCAGTGCCAGGAAGATAAGCCTCCATAACATCAGGCTGCAAAAAAAGCAGCAGAGATTCAGTCAGTGGGAGAAACTTCTAGAGTCCCAAGCAGTTCCCCTTAAAGAACACATTCACAGACTTACTCAGGTTCACTTTCTATGAGCTCCACAATGGAGTAGCAGCTTGAAAGGCACTAGTGGCATACAGGGAGGAACTAAACTGTTCAGCATCAAAGCAGGAGCTGGGAGACAGCTTTCTCCCAGACAGAAAGGCAAGCAAAGGCCATTGATCCTTTTCTGAACCCTTCCTCTACAGAGCCACAGAGCTGGAAGAGGCTCCATATCTGAGACTCCATCAACCACTAACACTCTTTGCCCTGACCTGGAGATCCCTTCAAACTCCATACCACCCAACTTACACCCACCCTAGCTATTAACACTGACTTTTCCATATGAATGTGTTGTCTTGGCTCATGCTTCACAACTTCCTAAACCCTATCAAATAAGCATCACCTGGCCTCAGTAAGCTCCCAGCCCCCATGCCTCTTGCTCAGTGCCCCCAGGCCTGGTAGCAGCAGCCAGCCAACATTCACAGTTTCACTTTGCCTTGGAATCTCCCAAGCCCAGCACAAGTAGAAGTTCTCAGATTGCTTTATAGCTCATGCAGGGTGGCCTCAGGTAGAACACAGGTGAGGGCTGACCTTGGCCTGCATTACCTGGGAAACCCTAGAGCCTGTGCACACAGTGGACAGCTACAGACCACATTGGAGCACCACCACACAGCCCCTGTACAGCTGATACTCCACGGAGGATGAAGATTGGTGGTCAGTGGTCACAGTCAATTCATGCAGCTGACTGGCCTGAGTAAATCCCTCCCATTGATCTGTTACTAGGAACCAAGGCTTAACTATAAGAGGAAGGTGTACTCAGCCCATGTGAAGGGTGCACCTTGAGTATCCAGCTTGAGCAATAGGAGAGTCTGTGCCACTGGACCCTACAGAACATCTACAACATTAGGCCACACTACCAAGGCAGGGAATCATAGCAGTTCTACCTACTACATAAATATAAACACAGGGAAGCTGCCAAAATGATAAGACAAAGAAACATGACCCAAATGAAAGAACACATCAAAACTCCAGAAAAAGAACTAAACAAAATGGACATAAGCAATCTATCAGATGCATAGTTCAAAACACTAGTTATAAGGATGCTCAAGGAACTTAGGACCTCAACACCATAAAAAAAGATCCAGTCAGAAACAAAGGGTACACAAACTGAACTAAAGAACAATTTATAGGGAAGCAACAGTAGAGTGAATGAAACTAAGAATCAACTCAGTGATTTGGAATATAAGGAAGCAAAAAACAACCAATCAGAACAACAAGAAGTAAAAAGAATCCCCCCCCCAAAATAAAAAAAACAAGGAATAGTGTAAGTAGCCTCTGGGACAACATAAAGCAGTCCAATATTCCCACCATAGGCGTGCCAGAAGGAGAAGAGAAAGAGCAAGAAATTGAAAATCTTTGGAAAAAATAGTGAAAAACTTCCCGAATTTGGTGAAAGAGATAGACATGCAAGTCTAGGAAGCACAGAGAGTCCCAAACAAGATGGATGCAAAGAGGCCCACTCCAAGACACATCATAATTAAAATGCCAAAGGTTACAGATAAAGAGAGAATCTTAAAAGCAGCAAGAGGAAAGCAGTTAGTTGCCCACCAAGGAGTTCCCATAAGACTGTCAACTGATTTCTCAAAAGACTCTTTGCAGGCTAGAAGGGACTGGCAAGAAATATTTGAAGTCATGACAAGCAAGGACTTACAGGCAAGATTGCTCTATCCAGCAAAGCTATCATTTAAAATCAGAGGGCAGATAAAGAGCTTCCCAGACAAGAAAAAACTAGAGGAGTTCATCATTACCAAACCATTATTATAACAAAGGGACTTAAAATTTAAGAAAAAGAAGAAGATCAAAACTATGAACAATGGCCAATAAGTACATATCTATCAACAATTGAAGCTAAAAAACAAACCAAGCAAATAAGAAGAAAAGAGACAGAATCATGCATATGGAGAGCATTTTGACAGTTGCCAGATGGGATGGGTGTGTGAGGGACTGGGTGAAGACATGAGGGGATAAAGAAGTACAAATAGGTAGTTACAGAATAGATATGGGGATATAAAATACAGTTTAGGAAATGGAATAGCCAAAGAATTTATATACATGACACACAAATATGAACAATGGTGGGGACTGATTGCCTAAGAGAGTGAAGGGGTTTTGGGTGGAATGAAGCAAAGGGGAAAAAATGGGACAACTGTAATAGCATAATCAATAAAATATAATTTAAAAATATAAATAAAGCCCTGGCTGGTGTGGCTCAGTGGATTGAATGCTGGCCAAAGGGCCACTAGTTTGATTCCCAGTCAGTGCACATGTCTGGGTTGCAGGCCAGGTCCCCAGTAGGGGGCACACAGGAGACAACCACATATTGATGTTTCTCTCCCTGTCTTTCTCCCTCCCTTCCGCTCTCTAAAAATAAATAAATAAAATATTTTTTAAAAAACAAATAAGTACATAAAATAAAATGAAGCATATCAACCTCAAAAAAAAAAAAAAATCACCAACTTTGAGAAGCTCTCTCATCTTCCCAAAGCAGAGTTGTCATCTCTACCTTGGTGCTTTCAGAGAGCAACTAAAGCAGTTATCAAATTATAGTGCCTATTTGTTTTCATTTCTGTTTCCCAAAATCATAATGTGGGCTACTGATATTTATACCACTAGCACCTACTTCTGTACTTGGCACACAGTAGACACTCATAATATGTTTGTGGACTAAAACAGATGAATGGTTATTTCCTGAATTCCAAGAACCTATCTGAGGCTCTGTGGTAGTGGAGAATAAAGAGTTATGGAGGCAAAGTACAAGAGTGTGGCGCGTGGGTCACCGGCCAGCAGTGACCACAGAATGCTGTGGATGGCTCGCCGAAAAACACGCGAGAAACAAACAAACATGCACAGAGACAAACTAGTTTCTGTGGGGAAGTAGGGACGAAATGGCCACCGCCCCTAGTGGGGAGTGCCCCGATTTACCGTCCATACATGCTTTTATTGGGCTCATTTTGCATAGTAATTCAGGTAAAGTACAGTACTTATCAGGGGGAAGTAAGGAACTACAGAAAACAAGGAACTCTGCTGGTCTATTGAGTCAGGGTCAAAGAGCTGTAAGACTTTGAGGAACAAACTTCCTCCTTGGACCCCTCTCATTCAACCGACAGCTTCTAAACAAAGAAGGTTTCACAGTAATTTACATGTTCTTTCTTAGGCCTGATCACCCGGGGAATCCGCCCTTTCAGCACAGAGCTGCACCACCCTGTCATTGTTTCAGGCTTAGCATGGGAACTAAGTTAATAAGGAGATTTTCTCCCAGACAATGAGAACTCAGGCTATGTCAAAGCTGAGGAGTGAGGATCCATCACCCCCTTTTGCTGCAGCCCCCCAAGTCCTTCTTTTGGGGGGCCTCCCAAAGTGATCGTGCCTGCCTTAGGTCATTCCCCCCATGGGGAATCTTACCCATCTTTGGCTAACCGACCAAGCTTTTTGGGGTTCAGTTATGAATAAAGCAGCAGAAGCAGCATTCCTGCCAGGGAGATAAGCTTTTGTCTCCTTGCTGGCTTACGGTTCCAAGGGCGTTCCCTTAGCCTTAGCCTAGGTGGGGGTTTCAGCTTCTGATACCAGTCAGGGTGGTTCCTGACACAAGAGGACAGGAAATTAGTGGTTCAGCAAGATATCCAGAGCCCTGGAGAAAAAGTCAAGGCAGATTTGTGGGATGATTTAATTCAAGGCTATCCTTAGAAACTTACTGTGCATGCAATTTAGCATCTCTCTTGATCTTGCTTCAAAGTCAGTTTCTAAGTGGTGTTAACAGCATGAGCTACCTCACACAGCAATCTGCTGATTAGAAGCTCTTAACTAAGGTGGATGGCAGGCAGCCACGCACAATTTGTCAGCTCTGCATCCTTACATGCCTTCGGCAGAGGCTATAACTTGATAATTTTATCATTGCTAGTTAACAACTCTGTTCTCATAGACTGATCTGGGTAACAACTCATAATACTGTCTCCTTTCAGTTTTCCTTCTTAGGCATAAAAAATACTCCCCCACCCTCACTCCTTGAGTTCTCCAAATATAGCTTCTATTTTCTTGATACAAAATACAAAGGACGAGACTTCCGGCAAGATGGAGGAATAGGTGGACGCACCGTGCCTCCTCGCACAACCAAGATTAGAAAACCAATAATTTACAACAATAATTTACTATCAGAATAACACCCAGATCCGGCAGAGGATTTATCTGAATGGAAGTCAGGCAGCCAAGAAGTTGAAGTAGACACGTTCATCCGGACTGGTAGGAGAAGACGAGCCTGCGGGCGCGGGGCTGGCTCGGGGTTGGCGGCACGCGCGGAGGTCGGGGGAAGGTTTGGCCCGAAATCGGTGCAAAAGCCATCCGGTGCCCAAGAAGGCAGCGGTGATCCCTGAGTACGCAAGCTGCAGCTGGCAGACCCAGAGGGGTAGCGATTGTGGACCAGGGCAGAACTCGCGGCCCAGAAGCCCAGACAAGGGTCTGAGTCCAGGGGAACGGAACTACCGCCATTGTTTTCCCCCGCCCACCCCGCCCCCACATATAACGTCACAATCTAGCGACTGGGGTGCCCAGCCCCGGTGAGCACCTAAGGCTCCGCCCCCCACCGTAACAAGAGCAACCAGACCAGAAAAAAAAAAAAGGAGAGACGGGGGAAAAAACAAAAAACAAAAAACAAAAAACTATGTTTTCAACAGAGCAGATCAGTCCCCCAGGACTCATCCTTTTGAGCGACCAAGAACTAGCCAATCTATCAGATGCGCAGTTCAAAACACTGGTGATCAGAAAGCTCACGGAACTGGTGGATTTTGGACAAAATTTAGATGAAAGAATGCAGAGTACCATAAAACAGATGCAGGAAGACACGCGGAGGAGAGCCAATAGTGAAAGGAAGGAATATGAGTCTCAAAACAATACAGTGGACCAGAAGGAAGATAGAATCAACCAAGCAGGAAAGCATGATGAAATAAGAATTCAAAAAATTGAGGAAAAGATTAAGAGCATCCAAGACACCTTTAAACGTTCCAATATCCGAATTATAGGGGTACCAGAATCGGAAGGGGGAAAGCAACAGATTGAGCACGTATTTGAACAAATAATAAAGGAGAACTTCCCCAATCTGGCAAAGGGAACAGTCTTCCAAGAAATCCAAGAAGCTCAGAGAGCCCCAAAGAAGTTGGACCCAAGAAGAAACACACCAAGGCACATCATAATTACATTAGCCAAGGTAAAAACGAAGGAGAGAATCCTAGAAGCAGCAAGAGGTAAGGGGACAGTAACCTACAAAGGAGTTCCCATCAGACTGTCAGCTGATTTCTCCAAAGAGACCTTACAGGCAAGAAGGGGCTGGAAAGAAATATTCCAAGTCATGAAAGACAAGGACCTACATCCCAGATTGCTCTATCCAGCAAAGCTCTCATTTAGAATGGAAGGGCAGATAAAGTGCTTCTCAGATAAGGTCAAGTTAAAGGAGTTCATCATCACCAAGCCCTTATTTTATGAAATGCTAAAGGGACTTATCTAAGAAAAGAAGATAATGAAAAGACATGTATAGTAAAAGGACAGCAAACTCACAAATATCAACAACCACACCTAAAGCAAAACCAAAAGAAACTAAGTAAACAATTAGAACAGGAACAGAACCACAGAAATGGAGGGCACATGGAGGGTTAGCAGCAGGAGGGTGGGAGGAGGAAAGAGGGGGAAAAGGTATAGAGAATAAGTAGCATAGAATGTAGGTTGAAAATAGATAGGGGGAGGGCAAGAATAGTATGGGAAATGTAGAAACTAAAGAACTCATAAGTATGACACATGGACATGAACTAAAGGGGGAAATGTGGGTGGGAGGGGGTACAGGGTGGAGGGGAGAGAAGGGGGGAAATGGGACAACTGTAATAGCATAATCAATAAAATATATTAAAAAAAAAACCAAAATACAAAGGACATCTTGACTTCTAGCCAAGATGGAGGCATAGGTGGACAGACACACTGTGCCTCCTCGCACAACCAAAAGAAGGACAAAAACAAATTTAAAAACAAAAAAACAACCAGAACTGACAGAAAATCTAACTGTATGTAAGTCTAACAATCAAAAAGTTAAAGAAGAAACATTCATCCAGGCCAATACTAACGGCAGGAATGAGCAGCCAGGCAGAGAGAACTCACAGCAAGGTGGTGGACTGTGGACTGGGCTGTCCCACATTCGCCTGCAGATAAACTGGGATGAATGACTGGAGAGCAAGACAAGCTGTGCAACCCTGAGTCCCAGTGGGGAAATAAAGCCTCAAAGCCTCTGATTGAAAACACCTGTCGGGGTTGAGGCAGCAGTGGGAGAAACTCCCAGCCTCACAGGAGAGTTCATTGGAGAGACCCATAGGGTCCTATAATGTACACAAACCCACCCACCCAGGAATCAGTACCAGAAGAGCCCAATTTGATTGTGGATAGTGGGGGAAGTGATGGAAAACTGGCAGAGAGCAGAACAAGTGCCATTGTTTCCTCTCAAACCCCTCTCCCACATACAGCATCACAACACAGCAACGATGGTTGCCCCTCCCTGGTGAACACCTAAGGCTCTGCCCCTTACTACATAAAAGGTGCACTGAGACAAAAAAAAAAATGGCCCAAATGAAAGAACAGATCAAAGCTCCAGAAAAAAATACAACTAAGTGACAAAGAGATAACTAACTTATCAGAGGCACAGATCAAAACACTGGTAATCAGGATGCTCACAGAATTGGTTGAATATGGTCACAAATTAGATGAAAAAATAAAATCTATACTAAGTGAAATAAAGGAAAATGAACAGGGAACCAACAGTGACGGGAAGGAAACCAGGACTCAGATCAGCAGTGTGTACCAGAAGGAAGAAAGAAACATTCAACCAGAACAGAATGCAGAAACAAGAATCCCCACAAATGAGGAGAGACCTAGGAACCTCCAGCACATCTTTAACCTTTCCAACCTCAGAATCATAGAGGCACCAGAAGGAGAAGAGGAAGAGCAAGAAATTGAAAACTTATTTGAACAAATAATGAAGGAGAACTTCCCCCAATCTGGCAAAGGAAATAGACTTCCAGGAAGTCCAGAAAGCTCAGAGTCCCAAAGAAGTTGGACCCAACGAGGAACACACCAAGGAACATCATAATTACATTAGCCAAGATTAAAGATAAGGAGAGAATCTTAGAAGCAGCAAGAGAAAAGGAGACAGTTACCTACAAAGGAGTACTTATAAGACTGTCAGCTGATTTCTCAAAAGAAACTTTGCAGGCAAGAAGAGGCTGGAAAGAAGTATTCCAAGTCCTAAAAGGCAAGGACCTACATCCCAGATTGCTCTATCCAGCAAAGCTATCATTTAAAATGGAAGGGCAGATAAAGTGCTTTCAGATAAGGTCAAGTTAAAGGAGTTCATCATCACCAAGCCCTTATTATATGAATTGTTAAAGGGACTTATCTAAGAAAAAGAAGATAAAAAATATGAACAGTAAAATGACAACAAACTCACATTTATTAACAACCAAACCTAAAACAAAACCAAAAATCAACTAAGTAAACAACCAGAAAAGGAACAGAATCACAGAAATGGAGATCACATGGAAGGCTATCAGTGGGGGAGTGAGAGTGGGAGAGGGGAAATGTACTAAGAATAAGTAGCATAGATGGTGGGTAGAAGATAGACAGGGGGAGGGTAAGAATAGTATAGGAAATGCAGAAGCCGAAGAACTTATATGTATGACCCATGGACATGAACTAAAGGGGGGGAATGGAGATGTGAGGGGGTGCACAGGGTGGAGGGGAATAAGGGGGGAAATGGAACAACTGTAATAACATAATCAATAAAATATATTTAAGAAAAAAATACAATGGACAAACATACTTAAAAAACTTTAAAAAAAAACCCCTCCTTTAGGTAGAAAAAGGTTGTCATTTCCATACACCTAGAAAACCCATTAAATCACACTTTTCAAAATATATAGACTGATGTTAATTTACAATGTGTCCTTGGTCATGCATCACTTTTATGATGTAGTTGTCTCTGTGTGTTCCCTTGATATTTTAAACTATATACCTATGTCAGTCTAGAATTTTACTTTTGAGATTCAGCTTACATTTTTAAGGCACTGCTTTTTGTACATTTTCCATGTATCAGACACTATGCTAAATGCTTTACAATTGTCATAACAAACTCAGGCACTAAGCATTATTACACCCTTTTTATAGAGGAGGAAGCTCAGATTTAGAGAAGCTAATTTACTTTCTGAGGGCACAAGGCTAGTAAGATGTGGAGGCATGCCTCAGATCTATGTTTGTTGGGTGGACAGATTCAATAATTAGACTATCTTCTCACTTGCTTTTTATAATGCTAATGTGATATTATGTTGCTTAAGAAATACCATCCAGCAATTAACAATAGCTTGTGCAGGAAAATGAAAAAATGTAATTCCTATTTCCAAAATCAAAGTTTCCACAATTTACATTGTTTAAAACACCATCACAAAGCATCACCATTAGGTAACATATATTTACCATCCAGGTGGGTGGAGCTGTGCACTACCTGTGCTCAGAGTTTCCCCAGCATTAAGGGCTGATGGTTAACCCTCCTATAAAACAAAGTATTCTCTGCTTCAATTCTTAAAGTCAGAGAGCGCAAAGCTAAAGCCCTAAGCACTCCCTACATGGATCCAGACAAAAAATGAGATGTAGGTTTATCATAAGCATGTCAGTGTACACTGTGGGGGACATTAGTGGAAATAACAATGTTTTGTAGAAATTCAGATTAACCTACAACCTCTGTCATGTTTGGTGCCATTAGTAAGATGAAACTTTAATTATGAGTTAGATCTATTTCTTTCTTTCTTTCTCTTTCTTTCTTTCTTTCTTTCTTTATTTTATTTAAAAAAAACACAAGATTTATATAGTATCCTGCAACCTAGGTCTTCCATGGAAGGATAAGGATTTGTGTGATTTCTAGTACAATCATAGTGAGCTTAGTGTTTACAGAATGTCACAGATTTGCAAAGACAGCCTGAGGTTCACCCTTAGGTTAGTCTTGGTTCCCATAAGAAGATATTCAACTCCTAATGATCAAGAATTAGACTTCAGTTGTTTTCCAGATGTCTGTGGATAAGCCCAGATGACTGTATAAAAATCACTGGAGCCCTGGCCGGTGTGGCTCAGTGTATTGAGCACTGGCCTGTGCACCAAAGGGTCACTGGTTCAATTCCCAATCAGGACATATACCTGGTTTGTGGGCCAGGTCCCCAGTAGGGAGCACATGAAAGGCAACCACATATTTATGTTTCTCTCCCTCTCTTTCTCTTTCCCTTCCCCTCTGTCTAAAAATAAATAAATGAAATCTTTTTAAAAAAAACACTGGAAAAGTATGTTTAACATACAGACAAATGGGCTTCACCCAGGAGAAGTCTGGGTGAAGTAATAATAACAACAAATACTTATATAGTGTTTACTATGTTCCAGGCACTGTTTTAAGCACTTTGCATTTTTTCATTTAACCTGCTCAATGACCCCTGTGAGGTAAATATTTTTTTTGATCTAATAATTCTTTTTTTAAATATATTTTATTGATTATGCTATTACAGTTGTCCCATTTCCCCCCTTCTCTCCCCTCCACCCTGTACCCCCTCCCACCCACATTTCCCCCTTTAGTTCATGTCCATGTGTCATACTTATGAGTTCTTTAGTTTCTACATTTCCCATACTATTCTTGCCCTCCCCCTATCTATTTTCAACCTACATTCTATGCTACTTATTCTCTATACCTTTTCCCCCTCTTTCCTCCTCCCACCCTCCTGCTGCTAACCCTCCATGTGCCCTCCATTTCTGTGGTTCTGTTCCTGTTCTAATTGTTTACTTAGTTTCTTTTGGTTTTGCTTTAGGTGTGGTTGTTGATATTTGTGAGTTTGCTGTCCTTTTACTATACATGTCTTTTCATTATCTTCTTTTCTTAGATAAGTCCCTTTAGCATTTCATAAAATAAGGGCTTGGTGATGATGAACTCCTTTAACTTGACCTTATCTGAGAAGCACTTTATCTGCCCTTCCATTCTAAATGAGAGCTTTGCTGGATAGAGCAATCTGGGATGTAGGTCCTTGTCTTTCATGACTTGGAATATTTCTTTCCAGCCCCTTCTTGCCTGTAAGGTCTCTTTGGAGAAATCAGCTGACAGTCTGATGGGAACTCCTTTGTAGGTTACTGTCCCCTTACCTCTTGCTGCTTCTAGGATTCTCTCCTTCGTTTTTACCTTGGCTAATGTAATTATGATGTGCCTTGGTGTGTTTCTTCTTGGGTCCAACTTCTTTGGGGCTCTCTGAGCTTCTTGGATTTCTTGGAAGACTGTTCCCTTTGCCAGATTGGGGAAGTTCTCCTTTATTATTTGTTCAAATACGTGCTCAATCTGTTGCTTTCCCCCTTCCGATTCTGGTACCCCTATAATTCGGATATTGGAACGTTTAAAGGTGTCTTGGATGCTCTTAATCTTTTCCTCAATTTTTTGAATTCTTATTTCATCATGCTTTCCTGCTTGGTTGATTCTATCTTCCTTCTGGTCCACTGTATTGTTTTGAGACTCATATTCCTTCCTTTCACTATTGGCTCTCCTCCGCGTGTCTTCCTGCATCTGTTTTATGGTACTCTGCATTCTTTCATCTAAATTTTGTCCAAAATCCACCAGTTCTGTGAGCTTTCTGATCACCAGTGTTTTGAACTGTGCATCTGATAGATTGGCTAGTTCTTGGTCGCTCAAAAGGATGAGTCCTGGGGGACTGATCTGCTCTGTTGAAAACATGGTTTTTTTTCCCCCTGTCTCTCCTTTTTTTTTTTTTTTTTTTTTTTTCTGGTCTGGTTGCTCTTGTTACGGTGGGGGGCGGAGCCTTAGGTGCTCACCAGGGCTGGGCACCCCGGTCGCTAGATTGTTGGGGGTGGGGCGGGAGCGGGCGGGAGCAAACAATGGGGGTAGTTCCGTTCCCCTGGACTCAGACCCTTGTCTGGGCTTCTGGGCCATGAGTTCTGCCCTGGTGCACAATCGCTACCCCTCTGAGTCTGCCAGCCGCAGCTTGCGTACTCAGGGATCACCGCTGCCTTCTTATGCGCCCGATGGCTTTTGCGCCGATTTCGCGCCAAACCTTCCCCCGACCTCCGCACGCGCCGCCAACCCCGAGCCAGCCCCGCGCCCGCAGGCTCGTCTTCTCCTACCAGTCCGGATGAACGCGTCTACTTCAACTTCTTGGCTGCCCGACTTCCATTCAGATAAATCCTCTGCTGGATCTGGGCGTTATTCTGATAGTAAATTATTGTTGTAAATTATTGGTTTTCTAATCTTGGTTGTACGAGGAGGTACGGTGCGACCACCTATTCCTCCGTCTTGCCGGAAGTCTGATCTCAAGGTAAATATTGTTATTATCATCACCAGCCATCAATGATGAAACTAGGGTAGTTAGAGGTTAGGGAACTTGCCCAAGGTTACCCAGCCAGTTGGAAACTGAGCCAGATTTGGGCATAAGCTGCCTAGCTTCAGAGCATGAACTTTTAACTTGTTTGTTACAATCCCCCTAATTTGTACGTTAAAAAGTTTTGCGGGTTACTGACATACACCACGACATGGAACCCTGACAACTGTCAACTGATGTATGAATCTTCTTCTCTTATAACCTCATATTTGGCTGTCTCTGAATTATGGCTGGGAACCCACCACCTCAGGAAAGCCTATTTTATTTTTTAAATTTCTAGTCATTAGCTATTGCATCCTCTGCTCCATGGAGACTAAATCTGATCCTGCGAAGAAAACTGACTTGTGAGTAAGTAAGGTGGTATACTGGGTTGTCTCATAACTCGTATGGTTTAGGAGAGCTCTTTGTGTGCTTCCCTTCCCAGCCCTGTGTTTGATGATGTTTTGGTAGCTCGAAATCCACCTTGATGGGAGTTTGACACCACAGGAATTGGCAAACTACAAACCAGGGCTTCTGGTCAATGTTTAACCCCAGAGAGCTGGTGGTTAAACATTGACCAGCACACCACTGGATTTATGGCATGATCCCCAGCGCAAGCAATGACTGGCTACCTGGCAACTACCATATTTTGCCATGTATAATGCACACTTTTTTGCTCAAATTTTTTAAGGAAAAATAAGGATGCACATTATACATGGGTAGTACCTGAAATAACTTGTATCTGTTCTTGTGTTTTGTAATTATTAATTATATAAGATTTCTTGTACCATAATATGTTCAACAATAAATACTAAAATTGCTTTGTAATACAAAAAACAAGTATCTAAATATAAATAAATATTTAAATTTAAAAATTAAAACAAAAGATGTTTTTCGTAAAAGTGTAGGCCAAAAACATTGGTGTGCATTATATACAGCAACATACTACATTATCTCAGGTACATTCTTTAAATAATCCAAGCCTCAATTTTCTCATTTGTAAAAATGGAAGGAATAGCACCTGTGTAAATCAAATGGAATATGAAATGTGGAAGAATTTGCCATCGTTTTGAAGAGATGAATGAAGAGTAGGCACTTTTTAAATAGTGTTCCTTTTCTTTCCATGTCCCAATGACTCCCCAAAAATGAAAGATATCTATTGTATTCCTCCATGTCTCTTTCCCAAGCTATTTTTTTTCAATCTTACTCATTTGTCACTGTTTCCAGACCCTTTGCATATTTCAAAATGTATCACACACAGATCACAACTCTAGCTTCCCTTGGGATGTGATTCAGTTCTTTCTCTGAGTCCCTGAAGCAGCATCTCATTTGTGGTCTCAGGCTGGTCAGCTGCCCTTCCTGCTGCAGCTCACTCTGCTGCCACTGGCTCTGCTGCTTGTGCCTGACACCTCTCTCACACATGGGCACCAGAGCCCAACAAAGGTCACAGTTCTATGGAACTGTGGGAGACAACTCCTATTCCCATATGCTTGATTATCTTTTATAATAAAAGATGTGTTACTCGGACCCCAAAACTCCAAAAATCTTGAAGAGTTTTGGTGAAATTACTGTTTAATTGTTTTACTCCTGAAAGGTTTTCTTAGACTCCACCAAGGAATAAATGCTAATCAGCCACAAAATTAGGCAGTATAGAGCTTTATTGGGGTTTGCGCACCCATGCTCACCCAGGCAACTCCCCACCCACCCCGCGCGCTCCCCCACCTCCTCACAGCGAGGGGGGGGCCCAGAAAAGCCTCACCAAGCAGGGAAAATGGCGGGGTTTTATTTTTGGGTTGGCTTTCCGTGGGAGCTGGGGATTGGCCCCTTGTGAACAAAGCGGCAACATATCATTGGTGGTTTCCCTTGTGTCCTGGTTTGACATCAGCCATCTCTTCCGGGTTGTAGTTCAGCCACCATTTTTATTTTAGTCCAGCTGCTGTTTTGTCCTACTCCGTCCATCCTAACAACCCCCTTCTCCTCTCCATTGAAATCAGGCATTAATTTGAGGGGGAGGGATTGCGTATATCAGCAGAAAAATTCAAGTGGCAAACAAAACTTATGCCCAGACCACTCCCTCCTTTTGGTTCTGTTCTATTCGCAGAGGTTTATTTATCTATCAACCAACCAGACACACCTATGCCACCTGAATTCCAGTGATGAACTCCAATAGACTCAACCTGGGGGATCCTATAAGATTTCTCATAAAGCACTATAGTTGTATGCCCTGACTGGTATGGCTCAGTGGGTGTTGTCCCACAAACCAAAAGGTCATCAGTTTGATTCCCAGTTAGAATACATGCCTGAGTTGCAGGCCAGGAGAAATGCTAAAAAACAAAACAAAATGAAAACCACTATAGTTTTATAAAAGTTGTCTAAAATAAATAACTCTGTTTTTTAGTCATCACACTATTATTAATGTAAACTGAACTTGTAATTTGCAAAAAGATTGTCTTTAGGTTGTCATTTAGTCTTATCTTCCACTAATCTCATATATTTAAGTTACATCTTCGAATATAAATGGAGAGCTTTTAAGTTTATACCTAAGAAATCCATACATATTACAGTAGGCCTATCACTCCAGTGGAGCGAGGGCATTTCAGGTTCTGATTTGGTCTCTATCAAATATTTTTTTTTTACTTTTTAAAAAATATATTTTATTGATTATGCTATTACAGTTATTCCATTTTACCCCCCTTTATTCTTCTCTGCCCTGCATCCTCCCTCCCACCCTCATTCCCCACTCCCCTTAGATCATGTCCATGGGTCATACATATAAGTTCATTGGCTTCCACATTTCCTATACTATTCTTAACCTCCCCCTATTTTCTACCATTTATGCTTCTTATTCCCTGTACCCTTCCCCTATTTTCTCCTTTCCCCCTCCCCTCTGATAACCCTCCATGTGATCTCCATTTCTGTGATTATGTTCCTGTTCTAGTTGTTTGCTTAGTTTGTTTTTGTTTTTTTAGGTTCCATTGTTGATAGTTGTGAGTTTGTGGTCATTTTACTGTTCATAGTTTTTTATCTTCTTTTCCTTAGATAAGTCTGTTTAATATTTCATATAATAAGGGCTTGGTGATGATGAACTCCTTTAACTTGACCTTGTCTGGGAAGCACTTTTTCTGCCCTTCCATTCTAAATGATAGCTTTGCTGGGTAGAGTAATCTTGGATGTAGGTCCTTGCCTTTCAATACTTGGAACAGTTCTTTCCAGCCCCTTCTTTTTTTAAAAAAGATTTTATTTATTTTTTAGAGAGGGAAGGGAGGAAGAAAGAGAGAGAGAAACATCAATGTGTGGTTGCTGGGGTTCATGGCCTGCAACCCAGGCATGTACCCTGACTGGGAATCGAACCTGTGACACTTTGGTTCACAGCCCGCGCTCAATCCACTGAGCTACACCAGTAAGGCTTCAAATATTCTTTCGTGTGGCAAAAACATAACTAAAGTTACAAGCTTTTACTGAAAAATAACAGGAGGAAAGACCTCATGGAAAGCTGGACAAATGTTTGCCATTTAGGATGCAGCAGTAGCTCTCCTGAAGCCATCCAAAGGCGAGTGCCACGACCAGTTTTGAGGCCCAGAATTTGTCTTTTTCCTTCTCTATCTGTTTTTCTATTAACTTTTCTTCCATTGTCCCCTTTTGCTGCTGCTTATTCCTACTGCCTTCCCACTTTATCTGGGATGCAAAATGCCCTTAATGTGAATCCAACGGGATCTGAGAGTCACAACTCCATCTGCCGCACACTATTGGACAGATTTCTCTGCTCACTCCTCACAGGCCACTGCTCTACTGAGACTAGCCTAACAGATGATTTTGGCTGGAATAATAATTCCTAGTCCACTAAAATTTTGTCAACACAATGGGGTCACTTGACAAAATGTGTTCATTTATTCAGCAAGTACTAATTGGTCAGCAATTATATCCCAGATATCATTATAACTGCTAGTGATATACCCTATGCCCCTGCCCACAGGGAGCACTCATTATAATGGGAAGGATGATAAATTAGGAAAATTAATGTAGGAATAAGTACCATTACATAAAAAAAAAAAAAACAATGTAATGAGATAGGGAGGTACTGGGTGGGGGCGGGGGGCAAGGCAAGGATTAGATACAGTTGAAAAGATAATATTGAAAAGCTAAAACTGAAATTGAAACTTGAGTTTGAGAGTTACTTTTGTCAAAATCTCTGCAAGAGCATTCCAGCACACTCCAGAGCATTCTAGCAAAGCCTGGGTATAGGAACAAGGTTGGTGTCATGCAACAGAGAAAAGGCCAGGGTGGTGAAACTATTGAAACGAAGGAGAAGATATCAAGAGATAAAATTGGAGAGGTGGCCAGGGGCAAAACCATTTAGAAAGTGGCACTAGAAAGCCACATGAGAGGGTTTTTTTTTAATAGTTTATTTTTTATTGAATTTTTTCCCAGAGTTTTTAATATAGAAGGTGTGTTAGGGATGGGGATAAAGATCTGGTTTAAACAAAGATTAGACTATAGTAACAAGAGAAAGTACTGCCTGGAGATGGTTTTACAAGGTGTTTGAGCCTGGTAAGCACTTAGTGCTTCATAAATTGTTCAGTCCAGTCATCCAGAAATTTCTGTCCCTCCATCTCTCTGTCTTTTATGACTTAATAAGCAAACTTTTGTTGCCAGACGGGGACCAGCCTAGAGCAGTTCTGCCTCAGGCCAGCCTGTAGTGTGTGGGTTCTTGACTTCATGCAGCAAAGATTTCACAATACGAGTCCAGTTGATTTTGAGAGTGCATTTATTACAGCTGGGGACAGTGAAACAAAGAAAGGACTTGGGGTAGAAGAGGCAAAAGGAGAGCCTAGGCAGTATTCTTTTGTCTCCCCAGAAACATCACAGGAAAGGGTGGGACTGCTGTTAGCTCACTGAAAAGTAAGAGAAAAAAGGGGCCATGGAGACAGGATTGGGGGCGGGGGGTTAAGCGCAGGACAAGCTTCTGCTGCCCACTCCTTTGCTGGCTGTGTTACAGGTGGGCACAGGTAACCAGGTTCTTGGTGATCACAGACAAAGATTTGAAGCAAACACACAGACTTTATAGCATAAAGAGAGCGAGCACATTTATCAAGCAATAGTACACTCCACAGAACATGGAAGCAGGCCAACTCTGAGTGGAGATTGACCTTAGGGGCTGGAGGGATTCTGTTCTTTTTTTTTTTTTTTTTTAAGATTTTATTTATTCATTTTTAGAGAGGGAAGGGAGGGAGAAAGAGAGAGAGAGAGAGAAACATCAATGTGCAGTTGCTGGGGGCCATGACCTGCAACCCAGGCATGTGCCCTGACTGGAAATCGAACCTGCAATGCTTTGGTTCAAAGCCTGTGCTCAATCCACTGAGCTACCCCAGCCAGGGGAGGGATTCTGTTCTTATAGGGCAGATCCTTCCTGGCTAGTTTTAGTGGGCTTTTATTGTGCATATTACAAGTAGTTGTATTACTTTAAAGCTACTGTGCATGTGGTCTCCCATGATTTTCCTCGATTGGCCACTGGAGAAGGGGGACACACAATGTTAATTTATTATAATGCTATTGTAATGAGTCAGGGGTCGAGTAGCATCTTCTGCACAGGTGCATTCATGAGTCACCATGATTCGGGCTTTTCCAGAAAGCAGAACAACCGGTCTTACAGGGTCTCTGTCTTGTATGGAGGTCCTTTATCTTAGCCCTGGGGAGCCTCTGGAGTTTCCTCCTTCCTGACAATCTCCTGCCTCAGTTGCAAGTCTCATGGGTACCCTTAGAGTTTAGGAGGAAGTAAACATTTCCTGCCAGGGAAGGGGCATACGTGTGCTCTATATCAAGTCCTGGCTGGTATCTTTTGTCTTGAAAGTTTTCTCTCTCTACTACTTGTGGTGACAATCTTAGGCAAGGGTTTCAACAGACTATTCATCAGCTTTCCAGGTGCGTTTTTTAATACACTGATGAATATCATTCTTTGCTGTGCTTTATTGTTATCTTGGGTCTGTATGACTCTAACTGGGTTTTTGTTATTTGTTCCCCGGCCTTCATCCAGCCTTGGTTTTAGCTGGAGAGCACAAACGACATTGAGTCCCTAGTCTCTATTTTCCTAACCAGGATGATTTAAACTATATGTATTCTCTAGTTAGGGAGCAGAGGTATAAACCATTTGCTCTCAAGTGTACTTGGTTAGGAAAAGAAGGTCTTTGTGATTCACTAGATAGCTGTAAATTGTTCAAATAGTTTGGCCTTGTTCATCTTGTCTTAGTTTCCCCATTCCACTGTCCCTGGAATTTTTCTAGCTTCTTACTGTCCTGCCACACTTCCGATGTTCTGCTTCAGAGAGAGTGGCTGAAGGTCACAGCCACCAACAATAATTGTTGAGATTCAAAACCAAGGTCCAGATTACAGTATGAAGGAGGATCAGCTGGATGACTAAGGGAACTGCTTGACTTCCCTCCCCGTGTCCTGCCTTCACCTCATTGGAAGAGTAAAAACTTGTCTGAAACTAAAAGACAAAAAATCAGCTGAAATGAAAAGAAAAAAAGCAATGCTATTCTTCATCAGGCTGGGAGGATAAACATAGACAAATAAAGCCAGCTGCAAAAATATCAGAAAGTATTGCTCCCCCACAGTCTTCTGGCAGCTGTAAAGTGCCACAGCCCTCCTTTTGGAAGGCCTACTGCTTTCTTTCCAATAATGCCTCAAAACCATTTTATTATTCCCACCTTTTATTTTAAAGATTTTATTTATTTATTTTTAGACAGAGGGGAAGGGAGAGGGAAAGAGAGGGAAAGAAACATCAGTGTGTGGTTGCCTCTAACGTGCCCCAACTGGGGACCTGGCCTGCAACCCAGGCATGTACCCCAACTGGGAACTGAACCAGTGACACTCTGGTTCACAGGCCAGCACCAATCCACTGACCCATACCAGCTGGGGATATTATTCCCACCTTTTATTGGGGATTCCTCATTCTTAAACCACCCTCCCCTCATAGTAGCACACACCCCTTGCTTTGCTTCTGCTTGTCATAAACCCAGCACAGAAACAGTATCCAATACAAAGCTAATCCCCATTTCCCTTAACTGCCTTCTCAGAATCTTTCAGAGTGAACCTAAACTTTGTGTTCCTCCTCCATTTTGTTGGGGTGCTATCCCTCACTGCGTGGGTTCAGTTAAATCTGATTTTGTCATCACAGGTTTATGCCTGGTGATCTTAATACCATCAGTTCCACTCTGTCTTGTCCCTGCTTCATTTCCACTAGTGATGATGAAATAATGGGTTTTCTTTTTTTTTTATTTTTTAAAGATTTTATTTATTTTTAGAGATTGGGGGAAGGAGGGAGGAAAAAAAGGGAGGGAGAAAGAGAGGGAGAGAAACATCAGTGTGCGAGAGATCACATGCCCCCAACTGGGGATCTGGCCCATAACCCAGGCACAGTGCCCTGATTGGGAATCAAACCAGGGACCTTTTGGTTTGCAGGCTGGCACTCAATCCACTGAGCCACACCAGCCAGGGCTGAAATAATGGGTTTTTCTTAAAGTAATGACAGAGTTCCCTCTTGCTACAATATGGAATTACAAATATATTATTGATATTACAAGTTTGATGCTTGAGTTTACTTTTTCACTAATAAAAATGTTAGTTTTAACATTAATCATAGGTCATGTTAAAATAAATAAAGGAAACTTGATTTAAAATGGAGTCAGGCACTGGCTGGTGTGGCCCAGTGGTTTGAGCGCTGGCCTGAGACTGAGAGGTTGCCAGTTTGGTTCCTGGTTGGGACACATGCCTGGGGTGTGGACCAGATCTCCAGTTGGGGTACATATAAGAGGCAACTGATCGATGTTTCAAAAAATAATAATAATAAATAAATAAATAAATAAATAAATAAGATAAAATGGAGTCAGGAAGCCCTGAAGAGAGAGTATTCATGCACTACCATTTGCTAAACCTCATATTCCCCAACAGGAAAAATCTTACTTTACATACCTAGCAGGAATAAAGAATTTCTCCTTGCCCAGCAACAGCACAGCCAATGAGAAACCACCACACTTAGCCAATAAGGAAACATCACCACTCTAAACTCTTGAAACATCACCTCCCATCTTCCTTCTTTCCCCTAGAGCAGCAAGTGGATCTCCTCGACTCTCTGGATTTGCCTATGGTCCACCATAGTTTGCTTGTTCTAAATTGAAATTCCTCTGCTATTTTCAAAGAAACTCATTTTTTTTGCTAGTAAAATCACTGATGCTTTTGTTTAAAGCCAACACTTGCTTGTATGATATTGCCTCTAAGGACAGGGAAAAATTGGAGTCAACTGTGCTCATATACGATGAGGAATAAATGTGTTCATGGAGTAGTAGAAAGAGCATGCGTTTAGAGTCGCACAGACCTCAGCTTGCTGCTCCTTATCTCTGTGACTTTGGCTATCACTTATCCTCTGAGCCCCATTTCCTCATTTATAAAATAATTATACGTACCTTGCAAAGGTGTTTGAGTTAGTGATAATGGATGCAAAGCTCCAACATAGGGCTTGGCACACAGTAGGTACTCAGCAAATTGCTATTTTTATTAATATTTGGTACTATCTAGTTCCTAATTATTTAATTCCCCATCCCCTCACGCTGGATGGCTCAGCTCTGGGCTGGTGTTTAGACCAATCCTGGCCTCAGTGTCAATCCCTGTGGCTGCTGGGTGTCTTGCTCTCCTGTTTCTGCTTTGATACCTGGAGCTCAGCCCTGCTCCCCAATGTGCTTGAGTATAGGTGCTCAGTCCAGTACCAAGGTCTCTCTTTGGGACCCTCCTGTCAAACCTCCCAATGCTCACAGTCCTTCCTCTATAAGGAGGATCAAGGACAACACTCCTACTCATGAAACCAGTCCAGTAATGCGATCTTAATACAAGCTAACAAGCCTCCCTCGTTCTACTGCCTGGATTTCCAAGTATCACCTGTTCTGGACTTCCAGGCCTTGTCCCTCACCAGTTGGGGTGTTCCAGGTGGTTGGAGCTAGATTTTTCCTCACCTGGCTTGGAAAGTATGTCCTGCCTTATGGACTATACCTTTCTCCCACACCTGTTCTCCAAATGCCTGTTCCAATACAGCTATCAGGTCTGATTCCTGGGTGCTGTTCATTCTCCTGTTTGTCTTGGAAAACATATCAGAATAGTAAAACTGTCTCACTTAAGGCTTTAACTGAGGATCACATTGAGATGTGTAAAATCTGGTTAAGCCCTTGACCTTGTAAGTTGTAATGAAGCCTGCAAATATCAGGATTAAAGTACCCTGAGGATGCAGAAGAATCCTTCCTTTTGTAGAACCTTGAATTAACCTGAAGTGTTTATATTTTTAGCTGCTCTTATCAATAATATTTCACTGAAAACAATTTCAGTTTAGGTGGTAGATTAGTGGTTTAATACCTTGAACTCTTAAACACAGCTGTCAGTTGGCTATTGACTACATTCGAGGCTAACACGTAATAAGAAGCAGGCATAGCTGGTACTGTTTTGTCAACATTTCCCTGAGGTACACCCAGCTCACACCTACCAAGTCACTGGGCTTGGTCACCCTTTCTACTTGGCATCTGGAGAAATTTCAAGTACCGTGTGTTGTTATGAAGAATTATTTTGTTTTGTTTTGTTTTTTAACTCTTCTACCTACCTGTTGACAATAATATAAGTTCAAAGAAGATAATTAAGAAGAAAATTTTATATAATAAAATAATGCATGTCCACTTTAGAACTTAGCAAAATAGAATGAAGTATAAAGAACTAAAATCACCATCTATCCGCATTTAGAGATAAGCATATAAGCACTGCAGACATTTGTATGCTAATTATAAAAATAACTGTATATAATATATGTGTGTTAGGAAAAGTGTTTTGAGGGAAAAGTAACAATAACAGTAATCACTTTATAAGCACTTTCTATGTGCCAGCTTCTGTACTAAGTGCTTTAATATGTATTAACTTAGTAAACAAGCTGATTGATTCCAACCAGGCAGGCTTTCCGGAGTGTTGGTTCTTACCCAACACATAACATAAAGAAAACGGAGGCTACTCCCAACCCCTTGATTTAGAGGACCACTTTTAACATGTTACATTTCAAGAAACTAATTTCAAAACTCATCAGAAAGTATATTACCTTGTGACTCAAGGAGCAGGAAAGATATTAGACATAATGTATCAATGTCAATAACATTAATTCTTTGCATAGGGTGTTTCTTCAAAGTTTAACATTTTTACTCACAAGCAGAGTGATGGCACAACTAACCTTTTGTCCATTCCTTTATTCCTTAATGCATTCGATCTATTATACTGAGCACCAGTGACTAATGGAGAAAATCTAAATAAAGAGGGAAATAAAGACAGGACAAGAGCTGCACCTAAACAAGCTGGGGTTGAAGACACCTCTGAGGCAAACTTTTTGATGCCACAAATTAAAATTAGCCCCTTGGGGACTAGTCTTCCACTGAGTACTGCAGTAGTGATCTCACTGGTCTACCAGCACTCACTCGAGCATGCAATAACCCACATTGTATGTAAAGCAGCCAGAGTCTCCTTCTAAAACACAAATTTGGGTGTGCCACCTCTGTAGGTAAAGAAAGACAAGCTCCTTACCTGGCCACCCAGAGCCTGTGAGTCACTTTGGGCTGCATGCACTGGTTCCATGGGTGCCTTGTCCTCCTATGCCCTCCTTTCCCAGCAGCCTTTGCTGTGCCCTCTGCCTGCATCACTGTCTATGATGCTGCTTTTGTGTTCTTGGCAGGGCAGACATTTCCTCAGAAGAAACTTTCCCAACTGCCCTGAATAGGCCAAATTCCCATCCAGTAGGAATGTAAGGTACTGCACACCTCTCCTTGTTAGCACAGGTCACAATCCTAGTTTTGGATTTTTTTAAAGATTTTATTTATTTATTTTTAGAGAGGGAAGGGAGGGAGAAAGAGAGAGAGAGAGAAACATCAATGTGCGGTTGTTGGGGGTCATAGCCTGCAACCCAGGCATGTACCCTGACTGGGAATCAAACCTGCGACACTTTGGTTTGCAGCCCATGCTCAATCCCCCGAGCTATGCCAGCCAGGGCTACAATCCTAGTTTTACATTGATATGTTTGGCCATCTGTTTGACATCTGTCTCCCTGACTAGGGTGTGAACCCTGTGAGAACAGGCTCCATGCCACCATCGGATCCCCAAGGTCTAATACATCTCCTGGCCTAGAGTTGGCACCCAAAGAGTAAATGAATGACTGAAGAAACCTCTACTGGAAAGTTTACTAGCTGCTATTTTTAAAATAAGTTGTCTATTTGAACTACTATGTAATCGATGTGATAACATTAATAACAGCAACACTAAGGAAAAATTCAGTCTTTGAGACAGATTGAGCAGTAAACTGATTCTACTGCCCAGCAGGGAACAGAAAACTAGCCCAGACAGGGAGGTGCTCAGCTCTGTTGACTGGTGTCTTGAGGAATGGAAGCTACACCTGTTTTTTACTCCAAATCAACAAATGATCTGTAGTTTAATTGGCTTCACAACTGGCTAAACCAAATGATACAATTAAGTCACAGCAAGCAGTGACCATTTTACCATCAATGTGTTCTCTGCTGGTTTTAACCTATATTTTGAGAAAAACAATTGCCATTCTTTCTTCTGGAGTCCTGACCGCTTGTGGCTTTGAAATTTCTCTTGCCCTCCAAAGCTCAGAGTTCTGCAGACTCTTCCTTTGAGGACTTGAGGCAGGAGACAGCATAGGAAGAACTCTTGAGACTGCAATATTGTTACTGGTCAGCATATAGCACCCTGGTTACCAGGAAACACATTTTACCATTCAGGTAGAATAATTAGTAAACCGAAGCAGGGAGGAGGAAGGAGACAAGTCTCACACACTAACTTAGCAGTCCTGAGCCTGGTCTGATAATATCACCAGGTGTTCCAACATCACAAGAACCACTATGTTAGCAAGAAAGAAGGGAAGTCCTTGAAATTCTATGTAGCATTTCCACTACCTGGGAAAGAAAGCCTTGAAACTGTGCTTTCATCCCAAGACCTGAATGTGGGAGAGGGTCCTTGGTGCCCAAAGAAAGAGCCCATAAAACAACTTTAGTTAATTGCCTACCCCTGGTCACTATCTGTTTTATGAGGAAGTCCCTGATGCTTACGAAAGAGCCCATAAATAACTTTGGAAAGAGCCCCAATTTTAATTAACTGCCTCCTGTCACATATTTGTTTTACAACAAGATGAACAGATGGAGTCTGCAGCAAGATAAGGATTCAGGCTAACAAACCCCCACGCATACCTAAGTTTGGGTGGTCACATTCTCCCAGGAAAGCTGGCACCGCATTTTCCCGTTAATCAATATGTAACTTTTTTTTTCTCCTATCCCACCAACTATATAAGTCCTCAGAAAAAAGGACTCTCTCTCTTGGGGGCTCAGGGTGCTCTTGGCTCTCAGGCCATTGGGCCTCTGGCCACCCAGCCTCAGGCTGCCCGGGGACTTGCCACCCTGGTCTTCAGCCACTCTTGCTTTTGTCACCCTGCTTTACCCTGAGACTTTGCCTTTTACCCCCTACTCTAGCCAGTCCTGTTCTCTTCCATGGGAACAGGCCACTAATAAACTGATTACATACTACTAGATTTCCTGATATGTAATTCTTTACATGCATCAGCAAGAAGAACCAGGTCTCTCCCATCAACAGACTCACCCCAAAATGCTGTTTTCTTACTCTTACCTGGTTGCACTCATCTGTAAAATGAAGTCAAAGATGTCTCCCTCAAAGAATTATTATGTGAATTATTAATTCAAGGTAGGAAGATAGTAAGTACATAGTATACTTAATAAAGGCCACTTAGATGTTATTGAAAATGTTGTTATTGATTCCAATAATAAAATTATTTGTTTGTTTGTGGACCAGTATGCCAGACCCCATTAGGTTGTGCTGTGCTAGTAAAGACTATTCCCATTTCTACATTGATCCTCTAAAGCAGAACAGGAAAGATATCTTATGGAGATATCTCCCTAAACAAGTTTTTCTTCATTATATTAAATGAAGGCATGCCTTCAATACCATAAAATTCAAGGCCAAGGTTCTGGGAAATTCCTTTGATGAACATCTTGTGAAAATAAAGCCTTAGAATAGTGGAGTCCATAAAGCATGGGATTTGGTAAGAGCTCTTGGTTCTTCTCAGCATCTAACCTTGATTTCTTACAAGCTATGTGATCTTCTCACAGTCTCAACTTCCTCATCTGTAACATGGCAGTGATCATATTAGCTATTGCCAGGTAATTGTAAGGACTACAAGAGAAAGGTTTCATAGGAACTGTAAACTCCCAAATAAACTGAGTAACTATTAGTTGTGTATACAATAATAGCAGTTGTATATACAATAACAAAAATAAATGGGCCTAGTTCTCCATAGAAACACAACTGTAACAGGGTGCAGCCAAGAGGGGAGCCCCAAACAGGGATTTGTAATAGGTCCAGAAGATCTTGGAGATAATTGGCTCCACACCCCAGGGCCACACCGGCCCAGAATGCTGGCAGCTGTGGCCAATTGTGAGAGGAGCCAGAAATGGGGCTGCAGAGGAAGATTGGCACTGGGATTTAAACTGAGGCACAGCAGACATTGGGTGTCTCTCTCTTTTTGGGACCACACATCTGTTTAGGACCACGCAGCTTTAGTGTCTTGGTTGGGACCACGAGGCTTGGGTGAGAGTCAGAACCACAAGGATTTGGAAGTGTTTCATTTTGCCACGTGGAGGATGCTGGGAGGACTATGTGCATTTGTGGGGAACTTTAGTTCATGTTATTTCAAATAAATAATAAATTCCTTTCCTTTTCACTGATCTCTGGTATTAAGAGACATCTTTCCTCAGGCGGCGGGCAAAATGAACCAGTAGGTGTGGGGGAGGAACCCCTGGAGAAAAAGGGGGGTCTTTTATATCATTCAGCCCCCCCCCTGCACTCTGTTCTATAACACAACCATATTGTCTATACCTGTTGGCAGTAAGTTGGTCATAGGCACCTAATAAAGCTCAACATATTAAGTATTATGGGACCAAAAACACAAATGTAAAAGATGCCCATTATGAGGTTTAAAACCATAACATTGGCGTATTTTGAGATAACATAACATCTCTAGTCAACCAGAAAGGAGTTCATGAGTATAATGCATGTGAGACAGGACAATAAGAAGCTGGGAAAACTTCTGGGCAAGTGGAACAGGGAAACTGAGACAAGGAAATTAAACAAGCCCAAACAGTTTGAGCAATTAACAGCCAGTTGGTGAATCACAATCATTTTCTCCCCTAACCAAGGACACTTGAGGGTAATGGTTTATCCTCTCCCCCTGAACCAGAGAATACGTGGCCTCCCTGGTAATAAACCACAGGTGTCTGAAAAGAGAGGAATGCTAATGCAATTGGAGACACAACTCCAGAACAAAGGGAACCAGCTTGGGAAGAAGCTGCAGGACTTCACTTTCAGCTCCCCCTCCCGAAAGTAACATCATGTCTGCACTCCCCCTAGGTATTTCCCCCTCCTAAATCCCCACATTTCCCCTATATAAACTTGCTTCTGAAAGCTCAGGGTAAGGTAGATGTTAGGGTTTTACCTGTAACCTTCTCAGGTTGCTGGCCTCTGATGTTAATAAAAGTGCGATTATAATCCAATCTCATCTTTGCTTTTTGGCTGAGCAATTACAGGACACATGAGGCCCCAACTCAGTTGCCCTATGATTTCAATTTCTGGTGACACTGCCACTGGGATGGCCACTGGGATGGCCACTGGGATGGCAAGATTTGGGTTCTCTGGTTAGGGGACCAGGGGACGTCCTGGAGGCTGCCTGGACAGGGAACCCCCAACCCAAGCCAAGATCTCCAGCAACTGCCTGGCGATTTTTCCAAGGGAGATCTTGGGTTCTGGAACCCCAGTGCTTCCCATCACCTCACCTTTCAGTATGAGATTGGATTTGTGCTCAGAAAGCCCGTCTGGCTTAAGACCTTTGTCCATCTGGTAGTCTATGGCGCAAATCTGGGCTAAATCGACATCATACTGGGCTTTCTGTAACAAATATCTGGTAACCACTTTCTCTGAGGAAATGACAGACTCCCAGACTGGGCTAGTCCCTGGTGTGGACGATCAGGAGTCCCTGCCCCACCACTTGGATTCTTTGGTTCTGTAGGATCAATAGGCATTGCTTGGCAGTAGGCAAGGCTCAGAGACAAGAAAAATCCCAGTTCCCCAGTGCAGGATTTTGTTGGAACGCTCTTCTGGCTTTGGGATATGTGCTTTGGGTGTTGTGTGCTTTAGTTGTTGCATACTGCTTTTTAATTGTCTGTTGTGTTTCTCTGTTCCTTCGTGGGAGGAAATCAGTATTTGTGGTAGAGCTCTCCTCTGTCTCTGTTGTCTGTCTGAAATGAAAAGTGTGTGAGATAAGATTCCTAGGCTAGTCACAGTCCTTCCTTTTAGAGGAGTACTCGTTTGTTTGAACTTTATCTTTTGCTTTACATTTTGTTTCTGTTTCTGTTTTGAAAAGGAGCAGCTTGGTCTTAATCCTAAAAAAGTCCATTAGGTCACATTTTAGCTGACTGGTAACTAACAGCTGTAAGTCAATGGCTAATTAGGATTGCTTTACCAAAGATCTGGTAAACAGAATAAACATAATATTCCAAAGTCTTTGGTGACTTGGAACTTTGTAGTTTTGTTGAGTTAAATTGACAGGGGACTTAAGAATTGGAAATTTTTAAGTTTAAGTAAATAGTTATAAGCCTAGCAAGTAATGTCTATGTTAAAGCTTTTGTTTCAGAAACTACAGATAAGGCCCATCCTGGCTCCTGGGAAAACAGCTGACCTCCTGGGGCACTGCTAGAGATTACCGCCTGGGGACAAGTAGAGGCATCTGGGCCTTTGTGTTCCAGGTTGAGACAGATGACCTCCTGCCCCTGGGGACAGCTAACTGCTCAGGACAGAAATGTTGCAACTTCTTTCACCTAATCCTCCCTGAATCTTAAGGCCCTCGCCGCACCTTGTTTATTCCCTGCTATAAAAACATTGGCCTGGAAAGAAAAGACATGATGGTCTGTTAGTGTATGAACCCGCCATCTTCTCAAATCACCTGCCATCTGAATAAAGTGCCCACAAAGATTCAATTGCTGTCATTGCTTATTGGGTTTGGTAGTGACAGGCAGCCCGAATTCTGGGGTCTTTTCCAGTTTCATATTTTGGTGACTCCGTGCCGTGACAGACTTTGGGACTCTCTGGTAAGTCTGGGTATTTGGTGGGGAGTCCCATTGGCTGCCTGGGCTGAGAGACCCTGGGGGTTTGGATTCAGAGAATCCTAAGCAGCTGCCAAGTGATTTCACTTGGGGATTCTCCCCATCACTCCCCACCCCCCGCACTTCTTGTCATTTGTCACATTTGATTGAATTGTTGTGCTTTCTGGTTCAGGTTAATATCCCGGGTCATGACTTAGGTCATCTGGTAAAGGTACCTTTCTGGGTTACAGAGTTCAGTCTGAGAAAAATGATGTCCAATTTGGTTTGGGTATCCTCTGTCTGAAGGAGCTCTGTCTGGAAAAGGACGTCTTTTGATATGGTTTGGGTACCTGTTGTTTGGTGCTCTGTCTGGTAGAATGGGGGGAAAAGCCTCCCTTCTTGGAAACAGCCCTTTGGGGCCAGTTCTGGCTAATTGGTCGACTTATGAGCATATATCTAGAGCGTGTGTGGTTTTGTTGTAATATTGTTCTGCTTGTGTCCTGTATAATTTAGACTCAGGAGAGCACTGGTCACTGAATGGGTCTTTAAATTACTGTATTACACTGTAACTAGAGTTGTTTTTCCAAAAATCGGGGAAGTGGGACAAAATGCCTTACCTATAAGATTTTTGAATTTACATAAAAAAGAGGCAGAATTAAAAGGAAATAAGTTAATGGCTCAGAGAAAAGGGAATTTGCCTGTGAAAGACAGAAGCTCCAAGGAGAGAGACCAGGAGGATCTAGATGGTATGACTACTGCAAGATGGTCAGAGTTCTCACAGCCCCAGGGGATCTATTCAGATGAGGGAAGTATGGAAAGGGCCCTTGAACTGGCATCGCCTTCTCGAATCAGTCAAGGAACCAAATTTGGTGGAGGAAAAGCCCTTACCGGGCAGGGCAATACCCTTTTTGGAGATTTCCAGTGGGAGTAGGGCCAGAGGGCCAGCCTGCTGGATATTATTGGGCACATACTCTGTTTTCTACATTGGATCT
This sequence comes from Phyllostomus discolor, assembly GCF_004126475.2. Taxonomy (NCBI): domain Eukaryota; kingdom Metazoa; phylum Chordata; class Mammalia; order Chiroptera; family Phyllostomidae; genus Phyllostomus; species Phyllostomus discolor. Next base: position 45,177,794 of record NC_040912.2, read on the forward strand.
GTTAAACTGGGAACGCTCAAGCCCTTCTTATAGAGATGATCCTACTAAAATAACTGATTTGGTTACATCAGTTTTTTGCCATTTATCATCCCAATTGGGCAGACATAGGAGCCTTATTGAATTCTTTGCTTCAATAAGGGAGATGAGCAGAGGCTGGTGTTGGATAAGGCAAATTGTTACAGAGAAAACAAGGACGGCCTGGGATGATATACTATTGTTGAAAAAAAAGCCCCCAGGTCCATCATGTCCGCCGCCCGAGGAAAGACGTCTCTCAATGCCAGAGATTCGTGAAAAGGAAAGGAAATGTTTATTTAATGCTATACAAACTTAAAGTAGTGACCTAATGTCTTTACCAAAATATCCTAAAGTCCCTTAAAAGACCCCCACAAACAGACATAGTCCTCCCTTCCTTCCCCCTTTGCCTAGTCCAGAGTACCGTATCTCAGGAAAGGAAATAGAAGTCCATGGCTCAGGCAGTCCTCTGGTTCTTCCCAGTTAGTACTCCATCTCGACTGGGAGACCTCCCTGGGTTCCCGGCACCCTCAGCTGACTTGCCGGAATCTCTGCTAAAACCAGGTGGTGGTTCCCCCTTCTAAAGCTGCGGGGGTCCTCACTCTGGCAAGGGCACGTGGTCCTCTCTCCCAGAGCCACGGGAGAGTCCCCACTCTGTCCAAAGCCACGTGTTTCTCTCTCTCAGGGCCGTGATCCTCTCTGCACTTCCACAGCCACATGGTTCTCTCTCTCAGGGCTGTGCATGGTTCACCCCTCAATGGCTGGTCTGTCTGGGTTTAAATCCCCCGCACCAATTTTCTTCTGCAGCCCCATTTCTGACTCCTCCTACACTTGGGCACACTTGCCAGAACTCATGCCCTTATAGCTTTACTGGACTGCCATCATGAGTCTGGGCAGGTGTGGCCCCAAGTTCTGGAGCCAATCATCTCCAAGCTCCCACGCAGGCGCTGTAACTCGGGGGACCTGCCCCCCAGTTACGTCTTGGTGGGGAAGTTACTTCCATTCCCTTGGCTCTGAGCCTGGCCACAGCTATTTAACATATCTAAGCGACCAGCCAAAGGCTATAGATATGTTAAATGACCACGCCAGAGCTTAGCTGCAAGGCTGTTGCTATGCAAAACAGCTCTCAATGGCCCTGCTCCATTTGTCCCTTCCCCCAACCCACACCTCGGGAGTGAGAGTGAGGACATCCAAAAATCCCCTGGACACCTTGAGTTCTGGACCCCATTTTAAATGCCCATTTGGGTCCCCCCTCTTGGCTGCACCCTGTAACAAAATGAAGAGTCTTAGAGGTTACGTCAAGAAAATCCAGATGGAGCCCTGGTCCTTCACAGGGCAATACCTCTGAACAAGCCCAACTGGGGCCCTAATGGAGATGGCCTTCCTCTCTTAGAGCATTATAAGAGATGCCTCCTTGAGGGAATGGAGAAAGGCATCCCTGAGCAGAAAAGTCTGAGTATGGTGCAGGCCGTGCAACAGAAGTCCACAGAGGACCCCTCCCAACACTAGGAAAGAGTTAAAAAGATTCCTGGGGATGACAAGTGGACTGCTGCATTTGGGTTACAAACTTTGGGCTCATTGCTAAAAAACTGTATGAGGCTCTGAAGAGACCAGATTATAGTTTTTTAGAGTGGACACAGGAGTGCACTCAGGCTTTTGAGTCCCTGAAGGCTCACCTGGCTTCCAAACTGGCCTTGAGGATTCCAAACCTACTGAAGCTCTTTTGTAACTAGAAGACACCGGCATTCGAGCTGCCTGTCACTACCAAATCCAATAAGCAATGACAGTGATTGAATCTTTTATAGGCGCTTTATTCAGATGGCCAGCGATCCAAGAAGATGGTGGGTTCATACCCTAACAAACCATGTTGCCCTTTCTTTCCCAGCCAGATCTTTTATAAGGGGGTTAGGGGAGGGCAAACAAGGTGTCAGCCAAAGCCTTTGAAATTCAACAGTTGCCTCCAAGGGGGAAGGGTAGTTGTTGGGTACTGCCCTGACTGGTATCAGAAGCTGAAGCCCCCGCCTAGGCTAAGGCTAAGGGAACGCCCCTGGAACCGTAAGCCAGCAAGGAGACAAAAGCTTATCTCCCTGGCAGGAATGCTGCTTCTGCTGCTTTATTCATAACTGAACCCCAAAAAGCTTGGTCGGTTAGCCAAAGACGGATAAGATTTCCCATGGGGGGAACAACCTAAGCCAGGCACGATCACTTTGGGAGGCCCCCCCCAAAAGAAGGACTTGGGGGGCTGCAGCAAAAGAGGGTGATGGACCCTCGCTTCTCGGCTTTCACACAGCCTGAGTTCTCATCGTCTGGGAGAAAATCTCCTTATTGCCTTAGTTCCTGTGCTAAGCCTGAAACAATGACAGGGTGGTGCAGCTCTGTGCTGAAAAGGGCAGATTCCCTGGGTGATCAGGCCTAAGGAAGAACATGTAAATTACTGTGAAACCTTCTTTGTTTAGAATGCTCTCAGTTGAATGAGAGGGGTCCAAGGAAGATGTTGGTTCCTCAAAGTCTTACAACTCTTTGACCCTGACTCAATAGACCAGCAGAGTTCCTTGTTTTCTATAGTTCCTTACTTCCCCCTGTTAAGTACTGTACTTTACCTGAATTATTATGCAAAATGAGCTCAATAAAAGCAGGTATGGACGGTAAATCAGGGCGCTCCCCACTAGGGGGGGTGGCCATTTCGTCCCTACTTCCCCACAGAAACTAGTTTGTCTCTGTGCATGTTTGTTTGTTTCTCGCGTGTTTTTTGGCGAGCCATCCACAGCGTTCCGTGGTCACTGCTGGCTGGTGACCCATGCGCAACAGGTAGTCGCTTGCTTCTTCCTGGTCCTGGTCTCCAGACTGAGGTAATCTCCAGCCAGTGACCCAGGAGGTCAACTGCTGAATCCCAGGCACCAGGATGGGCCTTATCTGTAGTTACTGAAACAAAAACTTAACATACATATTACTTGCTAGATTTATGACTATTTACCTTAAGCTAAATTTTCCCAAGTCTTAAACCCCTATCACTTTCAGTGATATATGCATGAGAGGGAGGGTGTTGCCCTAGCATTCCTCACCCAAATGCTTAGTGACATTTGCAGCCCACCACATAATTGTCAAGGAAATTAGATCTCACTTTGTCCAGGGGTGGTCAGCTTGCTTGAGAGTGGCAGCCACCCATGAGCTCTTACAGGAAGTTGAAAAAGTTTTTCTTAGGACAGCCTATACCAGTTATGCACCCCAGCAAGTGTTGAGCCTGCTGGAGCAAAAGGGAAATATGTGGCTCACTGCTGGAAGAATGGGCAGGTACCAAGCCATTCTTCTCAAGAATCCCAATGTCTCCCTCAAAACTGTAAGTAAGTTAAATCTTGCCTCTCTTCTCCTGGAGCCTAACTTGGCTGTGCTAATACATTACTGTGCTGAGGTAACTGATGAAGTATATTCTAGCAAAATTGATTTATAGGACATCCTCTAGAAAAAGCAGACTGGACACTCTATGCAGATGGAAGCAGTTATATGGATAAAAGAAGCAGAGAGGCTGGTGATGCAGTTGTGACTCTTGAAGGAGTAATGGAAGCCAAGGCCTTGCTACCAGGAACCTCTGCTCAAAAAGCTGAACTGATCGCATTGACGAGGGCACTGGAATTGTGGCATGGAAAAAGGGTGAATGTTTGTATCAGCTCAAGAGACTTCTCCCCTACAGGTTTGCTGCATTCCTTTGAGCCTGCAGACAAGGTGCTACTCAAGATTTGGGTGACAGCATCTCCAGAAAGTCAACTAGGAAGAAAGTAGACTGGACCTTGGGACATACTCCTTACCACCCCCACCATGGTGAAGCTGGTGGAAATAAAACCTTGGACTCACCAGACCAGAATAAAGAAATCACTGAAGGAAGACCTGAAAGTCTTCTTTCGAAAACAATAACTTACATTCTTTTCTTTATCTCTTGTTTAACCCCTTGTTATGGATAACTTATTCCTTTTAAACAAGATGAAATATTTAGGTATATTTAGCAAAAATTGTTCTGAATATTTCTGACTTTTTTTTTGCAGGAGGAACTGATGATGAACAAACTTTCACTTCATGTCTTATAGGTGTCTGCACACCTTTGGAAAGTCTTAGAAATTATCCTGTGTTTGAGCATATGGAAAAGAAAATGACTTACTCTGATATTTATAATTGGGGACCAGTGGTAACTATAAAGGACAGGGAAATGTTTTCATTGAAAGTTGCTAATGTAGCACCAGCTAGAGAGTATGCAACTTTTGTCAACTGTACTAAAAACTGTCTTGTGCTCTTAGCAGGTGTAGATGAAATGTACCACCACTGTAACAGGGTGTAGCCAAGAAGAGGGCCCCAAATAGGGATTTGGAATGGGGTCCAGAACTCAAGGTGTCCAGGAAATATTAGAAAAATATATAGGATGTCCTCACCCCTTCCCCCTCACAGGTGTGAGTTGGGGGAAGGGACAAATGGAACAGGAACACGCAGAGCTGTTTTGTACAGCAACAGCTTTGCAGTTTACCTCTGGCATGATCATTTAACATATCTATAACCTTTAACTGGTTGCATAGATATATGTTAAATAGCTGTGGCCATGCTTTGAGCCAGGGGGATGGAAGTGACTTCCACCCAAGATGTAACTGGGGAGCAGCTCCCCCTGGTTACAGAGCCTGTGTGAGAGCTTGGAGAAGACTGGGTCCATGCCATGGGGCCAAACCTACCCAGACTCATGATGACAGCCCAGTAAACCTCAAAGAATACATGAATGCTGGCAGGTGTAACTGGTTGTAGGAGGAGTTGGAAATGGGGATACAGAGGAAGGTTGGTGTGGGGATTTAAACTGAGACTTGGCAGCCATGCGAGGGGAAAACCACGTAGTTTTGGCAGAGTGGGGACCCCCGCAGCTTTGGCAGGAAGAGAACCACGTAGCTTCGGGGTGCTCCCTTTTGCCACGTGGCTTAGGAAGCAGGAGAGACTTTGCCTGGAAGAAAAGGGATGAAAGGACTCTTGCTGGTGGGCCATGAGAAGGTGCCACATGACTTTGGATTAACTGGAGATCCTGGCGGCAACACAGCTGATGGTGCCGGGAGCCTGAATCACAGACTTCTTCTTTTCCTGAGGTACGATACCCCAGACTAGGGCAGAGGAAGAAGGAAGGACTGTGTGAATTTGTGGGTATCCTAAAGGACTTTAATATTTTAATGAAGACATTAGGTCACTACTTTAAGTCTGTATAGCTTTAAATAAATATTTCCTTTCCTTTTCACAAATCTCTGGCACTGAGAGGCATCTTTCCTCTGGTGGCGGGCATAGTGAACCTAGTGGGGGGGTCTTTTCAGTAATAGTATATCCGACCCCCCCTTGGCACTGTTCTGTAACACCACCACTGATGTATCTTATGCTTATGCTCATGTTAAATTGCCCACAGGATGATTTCTGACATGTGGAATGACTGTCTATTCCTATGTTCCAGCAAACAGCTCTGGGGGGCTATGCTCTCTGGGAAGACTGATGATAATTATGCCTCAGAAGCCCCACTTGACCTGGGTTCCATGGGATCTCTCTCTTACACCCAATTATATCAGTGACTTACACTTTTTTAGCCCTGCTAAATATGTGTCTTTAACTATGTTTGTAATGCTAGCCATGGTAACCTATTTGAATGTAGAAACAAGCAGATTAGCCTGCACTATGGCAAAAGCTTTGAATGCCATCTCACGAGCCATCAATGCCATTAGTCAAGAACCAGGATGAGTCAGAGAAGCAGTACTGGAAAATTGTGCAGTTATAGGCTACCTTCTTTTAAGGCATAATCATGGATGTGAAGAATTTAAAGGCCTCTGCTTTTTTAACCTAACCGATTGTTCACAGCTCATAAGCATAAAGTAAAGCAAGTAGATGATGTAGTGCCCAATATAAAACAGAGAGGGATTCTTTGGTATTGACTTGTCTAGACTAACCTCCTGGCTGCCTAGTATACTTGGTCTTTGAGAGGCATTTATTATTTTTATCCTTGTCATTTTCTTCAGTATCATAGTTTGTTGTTGCATACAACGTGCCTCCTTATGTGGGTCTGCAATGAAGTGCATTTCTAAACCCCCCACTGGACAGTCCAATGCTAAGTTACATGCCCAGCAACAAAATGAATACTTCCGTATGAAGCTGATCTCATAGCAATGAGATAGTTTAATACTAATGGTGAGGAGTGATAGGGGACTCAAGATTTGGAAAATTTAACTTAAGGTAAAAAGTTATAAGCCTAGCAAGTAAAGTTAAACCTTTTGTTTCAGAAACTACAGATAAGGCCCATCCTGGCTTCTGGGAAAACAGCTGACCTCCTGGGGCACTGCTAAAGATTACCGCCTGGGGACAAGTTGGAGGCATCTGGGCCTTTGTGTTCCAGGGAAAGCAGACAACCACCACCCCTGGGAACAGCTAACTACTCAGGAGAGGAATGTTGCAGTTTCTTCTACCTGACCCTCTTTGAATTTCCAAACCCCTCACCACACCTTGTTTATTCCCTGCTATAAAAGCGTTGGCCTGGAAAGAAAAGGAAAGATGGTCTGTTAAGGTATGAACCCACCATCCTCTCAGATCACCAGCCATCTGAATAAAGTGCCCATAAAGATTCAATTGCTGTCATTGCTTATTGTGTTTGGTAGTGACAGGCAGCCCAAACTCTGGTGTCTTTTCCAATTTCAAGATCTTGAGAGGAAATTATATAGGTAAGCTGAATAATAAATTTAATTAGATAAATGAATCTAAGTATCAAAAGAAAGCTAATACAGAATTTGTTCAGCTCTTTTTTGGTTTGTTCAGAGGGAAGAGGTTTTTCCTGTACCTGTATAGAAAGCAAAGATTTTCTTTTTTTAAATAGTTATGTGTTGTATTGTGTCGATCAGGTACTTGATTACTCAAAAAAACCAAATTCTTTATTATGAGAACTAAAGTTTTGCTAGCCTGTATTTATGTTTGATACCTTTATGGTCACTTTGGGTAAATAAATAATTTAATATTGTTTCATACTGATATATAATCTTTTTGGCCAAGTATATTTGACAACCTCATCAGGGTTTAAATTTTAAGAGACTTTTTGCCCTGACCTAAAATTAGCATTGGGTCATTTCAATAGGTTCCTGGAATGCCTCAGGGCTTTGTTCTTTCTCCTTATTAAGAAATTTTGAACTCATTAGGACTATTTAATATGCTTAAAGTACATGGGAAACTTTGTCAAATAAAAAATAGTATGTTCTATTTATACACATATATTTTATTACTAAAGTAGATATCTGTTCTTGGGATTATATGAAATCTCTAAGATTCTACAAAGTTCTGATATATTTTCATTTATAATTTTTGTTATTATCTTAAAATGTTGTTGCAGGGAAACAAATTCCTTTGTCAATTGCATTATAATAAAATATGTGACCATGTCATTTTAAGGATTGGTTGTTTTGTTTTGTTTTGTCATTTGGACAAAGCCATTGGTTTACTCTAATGCATTTGTGAGAATACGTTATGTCTTTGGAAAGGTTTGGAAAGGACTCTGACTTATTTTAAATTATATATTTCTGAGAATGAATTTTCAGATCATATCTTTGAATTGAATGAAGATTACTAGTGCTCTATGAGATAATTAGATTTATAGAAATGCTTGCAAATAATCAGGATAAAGAAAATTAATTATGGGACATGATAAACTGAAGATAACTTGGCTCTTATAACTTCATTGGGAAATATTGCTAATTTTTAATTTTTTGTTTTCAAACATAAGAAAACATTTTTTTCTTAAAGCAATTTGGTAAATTGTACTTTCATAAGCAATATTGAAGCATTTATATTTTTTCCTCTACCTGATCCCTTTGGAATTTGGAAACTTTTAATGAGTATTATTATTTCCATGGCAACATGTTCATTTGCATAAATCTAATGGGAATCTGTTATCATCATAACAGGACACATAAAGCCAGTTTCCAGTTGTGGCTGTATTAATCAAGTCTTTGTCCAGAATGTCTGATCAAAAGAAACATGCCCGAATGCTGGGTGTCAGCAAAAAGCTTTAAGGAATAAAGAATGACTTTGAAGCCAATAAAAGCCATTGACCCTCAAAGAAATGGCCTGGTGCATTGCTTATTTAGAAGGTTCGTGGCAGTCCTTCTGACACGGAGCAATCTAATCAGATCTGAGGCAGCAAAGCACATGGAGATCAGCCTATTCCTTGCACAATACTTTCAGTCCAACCAACTTTAACTGCACACCGACCACATGCTAGGCCCAGCTAAAAGCAGGTCAATTCAGGAATGCGTGACACATCATTCCCTGTCTCCCAAGAACCTGCGGCCTAAGCCAGGACTGATGGGCAAGGAGACCATTCCAGTATACCACAGCAGGTGCTGACCAAGGCACATGTGCAGTCATCAACTGTGGCCTTGTTTATGGTAGCACGAAATTAGAAATAAGCTAATTATCCATCAGTTGGGGGTTGGTTAAATAAATAATGGAACAACAATTCAGTGGAATGCTATGTAATTATATATTTAAAATAAAGAGTTTTAAATATATTTTGTTGATTATGCTATTACAGTTGTCCCATTTCCTCCCTTCACTCCCCTCCACCCTGCATACTCTCTCCCACCCATGTTCCCCCCCTTTAGTTCATGTCCATGTGTCATAAGTTCTTTAGCTTCTACATTTCCCATGCTATTCTTGCCCTCCCCTATTTTCTATCTACCATCTTATTCTCCATACCTACCTACTTATTCTCCATACCTTTTTCCCCTCTCTCCTCTTCCCACTCCCCTGTTGATAACCCTCCATGTGATCTCAATTTCTGTGGTTCTGTTCCTGTTCCAGTTGTTTGCTTAGTTTGTTTTTGTTTTAAGTGTGGTTGTTAATAATTGTGAGTTTGCTGTCATTTTACTGTACATGTCTCTTATCTTCTTTTTCTTAGATAAGTCCCTTTAACATTTCATATAATAAGGGCTTGGTGATGATGAACTCCTTTAACTTGACCTTATCTGAAAGCATTTTATCTGCCCTTCCATTCTAAATGAAAACTTTGCTGGACAGAGCAATCTTGAATATAGGTCCTTGCCTTTCATGACTTGGAATACTTCCTTCCACCCCCTTCTTGCCTGGAAGGTCTCTTTTGAGAAATCAGCTGACAGTCTGATGGGATTTCCTTATCTCTTGCTGCTTCTAGGATTCTCTTCTTCATTTTAATCTTGGGTAGTGTAATTATGATGTGCCTTGGTGTGTTCCTCCTTGGGTCCAACTTTTTTGGGACTCTCTGAACTTCCTGGACTTCCTGGAAGTCTGTTTCCTTTGCCAGATTGGGGAAGTTCTGTATTATTTGTTCAAATAACTTTCCCACTTGTTGCTCTTCCTCTTCTCCTTCTGGTACCCCTATGATTCAGATGTTGAAACATTTAAAGATGTCCTGGAGGTTTGTAAGCCTCTCCTCATTTTTCTGAATTCTTGGTTCTTCATTCTTTTCTGCTTGGTTGTGTCTTTCTTCCTCCTGATCTACTCTATTGATTTGAGTCCCAGTTTCCTTCCCATCACTATTGGTTCCCTGTACATTTTCCTTTGTTTCACTTAACATAGCCTTCAATTTTTCATCTAATTTGCAACCAAATTCAACCAGTTCTGTGAGCATCCTGATCACCAGTGCTTTGAACTGTGCATCTGATAAGTTGGCTGTATCTTCGTTCTTAATTGTATTTATTCTGGAGCTTTGATCTGTTCTTTCATTTGGGTCATGTTTTTTGTCTTGACGTGCCTGTTACATAGTGAGGGGCGGAGCCTCAGGTGTTCACCTGGGTGGGATAACCCACGTGACTGTGTGGTGACGTTGTGTGTGGGGGAGGGGTCCAAGAGGGAACAATGCCACTTGCTTCGCTCTGTGCCAGGTTACAGTCCCTTCCACCACTTCCCCCAAGCAAGCTGGGCCCTTCTGGGGCTGATGCCTGTGTGGGTGAGTTTGTGTATGTTCTAGGACACTGTGGGTCTTTCCATGAACTCTCCTGTGAGGCTAGGAGTTTCTCCTGCTGCTGCCTCAACCCCCACAGGTGTTTTCAAACCGTGTTTTGAGGCTTTATTTCCCTGCGCCGGGGCCCTGGGTTGCATGGTCTGTCTGGTTTTCCAGTTTCGCCTGGTTTATCTGCATGCGAATGTAGGCGAATGTGGGACTGTCCAGTCAGCCAGCCGCCTTGTGTGTTGCACCCTGCTCCATAATCACCGCCTTGCTGAGTCTGCCTGCTGCCACCCCGCACCCAGGGTCTACCAGCCACTGCTTTTTTTTTGCTGAGACCCCTCTCTGCCCAGCTGCCCAACTCCGCCCCTCCTACCGGTCTGGATGAATGTGTCTATTTTAACTCCTTGGTTGTCTGACTTCCATACAGGTCAATTGTCTGTTGGTACTGGTTGTTTTTTTGTTTCTAAATTTTTGTTGTCCTTATTTTGGTTGTGCAAGGAGGCACAGTGTGTCTACCTACACCTCCATCTTGACCAGAAGTTTCTAAAATGAAGATCTTTATGTCATGCTCTAGAGTGATCACCGAAATATATTGTTTTTAAAAAGCAGAAGCTGAGCCCTGGCCAGTATGCTCAGTTGGTTGAGCATCATCCCACATACCAAAACATCGCTGGTTCAATGCCTGATCAGGGCACATGCCTAGGCTGCAGGTTTGTTTCCCAGTTGGGGTACGTGCAGGAGGCAACCAATCAATGTTTCTCTCTCTCCCTTTCCCTCTCTTTCAAATGAGAATTTTTTTTAAAAATCTGCAATGCTAAATAAATATATGCAAAAATTAAATAAAATATTTTTAAAAGCAGCAGAATGTTTTATACAACATGCTAACACATGTGGAAAGGAGAAAGGAAGGAAGGGAGGAAGAAAGGACAATATAGAGTATACATATACATGTACGTTTGCTTGTGTACACTGGTCAGCCTTTCAAAGGAGTCGTAAGAAAGGTCATCGGTTATCTCTGAGGAAGGGAATTGGGTGACCAGGCATCAGGGTTAAAAGGAGGCATTTTATTTACTTTCTTGAGTCTTTTGAATTGTTAACCATGTAAATATATTATCCATTAGAAAAATAAGGTCATGAAAAATTAAAATGTAAAAGTGAACATAATATGGTAACTGCACAGGGTATGGAGCCCACAGGAGGTGTCTGTATCCTGGCCTGGGGGCCAGGCCAAGCCTCCTAGGGAATGTGCAGTGTGAACTGAACCTAGAAGGAAGCAGGGAGCTTGGCAGGAAGGGCTCTGAGGCAGCAGAGGTGGTCAGAGCAAAGGTACCGAGGTCTGGGTGGGAGGCGGAGGTGGTGCACCTCGGAGTGAGAGAAGCTGGGCCTGACTGGAGCCAAAATAGTGAAGTGCAAAGTGACAGCAGAGTTGGCAGGGCCAAGCTGTGGCAGGCTTGTGGACTCTGCTCTGATGTTCAGGTTGCATCTGGAAGATGATAAAGAATCACTAAACTCTGGGTTTAAGGGTGGGTTTGAGGAAGATGAGACTGAAAATAGAGAGGCTACTGTTCTTGAAACACAGGCGCATTTAATTCCATCAAACAAAACTGAGCAGGAAATCCAGTCATTTGATATAAATTGACAAAAAACAAAAGACAGTTTCCTAATAACACTTGTTATTGTTTTAATGTTAAACTACTACTGTTTGTTTGCTATTGGTTCATATACTTTAATATGTTTCAGAAGAGAAGGCCTAGAGAAAACTGGAAATGGAGAACATTTCATCAATTAGCTTAATGTCAGGATTGGGAAGATGTCTCTATTGATTTCAGAGGCGGAATACCTTATTAACACATTACTTTTCTGAGGGGCACAGGGTGAGAACCACAGATGTCATCCAGCCCACACCTCCTGCACCACCAAACCCAGGTGACTCAGTGGTTGCTGGAGGAGGGACCATTTGAGCCCAGTGCAAACTTACTATCCTCCCCTCAATCCCTGCAGTAGTGAAGGGTGACTAGATTTGTAACCAAACATAGAGCCAGCTACCTACCATTTGAAAGCCAGTACTTTATCAGACAGTTGCTGTTATAAAGGAAAGTGGTTTTGTTTCAGGTGCCAACAACCTGGAAGATGTGGGGCTCTTGTCTCAAAGTCTATCTCCACCTCTCAGTGCAGGCAGAGGTTTTTTATAAGAAGGGAGAGGGGAATCGAACAAAGAGATCCAGGGGTGGGAGTTGAAAAGTACGTGCAGACGAGTAAGTGAAGGTCTGGTATGCATCATCCTGGTTTAGTCACCTCCGTTTCACTCATCCTGGTTCCATGGCTGAAGGTCAGCAAGTCTCCTAAACTGGGGTACCTGAAGGTCCAGGTTTGTATCTTTTGAAGCTAGTTCCTAGACTTCTTATACAAACATGCTGTTTCTCTACAAGCCTCACATTAGTCACTCATTGTGCACAGAATATGTCAAAAGAATGATGTGTGGATTACAGTTCCCCGCTGTTACCAGTTTAGAGTTACACCTTCAGTTTTTTTGTTTCTTTTTGTTGGCATGTTGATTAAAGCTGGGGACAGTGAAACAAGAAAGGGCCTAGGGTAGAAGAGGCAACAGCAGAGAGCCTCGGCAGAGTTGCTTTGGCTCCCTGGAAATGTCATTGAAAAGAAATGAGCAAGGCAGGGCTGTTACTGGCTCACTGAAAAGTCAGGAAAAGGGACCTTGGAGACAGGTTCAGGGGTTTTGCTGCCTGCTGTTCCCCTGGCTGCAAGTCATATGGGGACCCCCAGAGTTGCTTTAAAAAAAAAAAGTATTTGCCAGAGAGAGGGGCATAGGCATGCCCCAAGGAGGGTACACAAGAACTTCAGTTTCTTGCCTCAGATTTTTTCCTTAATAATTATATAAACTTGGGCAAGTACTTAATCAGTCAGAATTCCAGTTTCCATAGCTATAAAATGGGGATATTTACACCTGCCTTACCTATCTCCCTAATACAAAGGTAAAGCCCTGGCTAATGTGGCTCAGTGGATTGAGTGCTGGCTTGTGAACCAAAGGATCACTGGTTTGAGTTCCAGTCAGGGCACATGCCTGGGTTGTGGGCCAGGTCCCCAATGAGGGGCACATGAGAGGCAACCATACATTGATGTTTCTCTCCCTACCCTTCCCTTCTCTCTAAAAATAAATAAATAAAATCTTAAAAATAAAACAAAGCTATATCACAAGAAGAAACTGAGACAGTGTGTGTGAATGTGCTTTAAGAATAACAAAGCATTTAATAAATTTGTCATTATTAAAAAAAAATATATATATATACTGGTGACTGTCCCAGACACAAAATAGACTAAGTTCATAAACCTGACTCATCAGGTATTCAATAAACAACCCAAAAGAATAAAACAAAACCTTATTTCCAAATAATTTCCCTTTAAATCATGGCTTTGGTTAACGTTCAACACATTATAGATGTTCAGTAAAATACCGTAGATGGACTAATGGTTGTTCATAAGACTAAATAGGATTTTAAGGTTTATATCTAGTTTTGACACTAACTGAAGCAAAGAAATCTGTATATTAAAACTTATATTTAGTCCAAGATAATATACTTAAATAAACTGGTAGCTTCAGAGTGAAAGAAAACATAATGGGATTAAAGAAATGGGTTTCTGAGTCAGAAAGTTCAGACTTCCACTTATTTTGTGCTTTGGGCAAGTGGCCTAATGCCCCAGAACCTGTTTTCTTATCACACTATAAGGTGCATAAAGAGACACTGCCACTTTGCCATACTATTTCCTTCTCCTTTTGCTTTTTATCTTCCTCCCCATTTGTCTCATGAGAACAGAAGGTAAATTAAAGAAGCCTAGTTTTCTAAGCACTTCCCCTTAGAGCCATATAAAGGAGCCCACATGATTTCTGTGTCATGATCCAAGAGGCAATGTGAGCAGGATATATCCACTGCCAGCCACAGTCACCTTGAAGGAGGACTAAAGCTACACATCTGTTCATCTCCCCAGCAACTTCTGCACCTCCCGCAGGGCTGGGCATGGTGCCACTGCTGAGGGTACAGAGGTGGCTGAGTAGGCATGCCCCTGCCCCTCAGAGTTCACAGAAATATGACAAATACATGTTTCAAGTTAAACAATAACTCTTGACCTCTAATGAAGTAGCTTCTGGGAAATAATATCTCTTACAGTAAGGAAGTATTTGAACTTCAAGAATTCCTTCAGTTTCACTTTAGTTTCTTTTTTTTTAATTTTTTCTTCTATTAAATTAAAGTAAAATTAAATATGGAAAGAGAAAAAATGAATAAACCCATGAACAAATATAAAATTGCTAATTTTGAAAAGTGCAATGAAGAAAAAAAGAGTATATGTGAGACAATGACAGGGAATATCACTTCTGCTGGGGGCATCCTAGGGCAGGTTCTCTAGAAGCAGAGCATGAAGTGGGGACATTTGTGCAAGTGACTGAGGGAGTGCTCTCAGCAGAAGCCTGTGAGGGAGAGAGGTCTGGATAGGGAAGGGAGAGAAGCTGGGCAAAGGACCTGAGGGTTCAGGGGAATTCTAGCCTCAGCATAAAACTAAGAAGAGATCAATAATAGAAGAAAGTTTCATATTAGCTATGGATTTAGTAAGACTTTTTAAAAGTATCTTTTTTAAAAAAATATTTTATTTATTTATTTTTAGAGAGGGAAGGGAGGGAGATAGAGATAGAGAGAGAGAGAGAGAGAGAGAGAAACATCAATGTGCGGTTGCTGGGAGTTATGGCCTGCAACCCAGGAATGTACCCTGGCTGGGAGTCGAACTAAAAGTATCTTTATCATTATGCTGGCTGTGTAGGTCAGTCAGTTGGAGCACTGTCCCTGATATGTAAAGGTTGCAGGTTTGATCCCCATCCATGGCACATGCAGGAATCAGCCCATGTGCGCACAGATGGGTGGAACAGCAAACTGATGTCTCTCTCTCTTACTTCCTCTCTTTCTCTAAAATCAATAAATAGCAATCTTTAAAGTTATTTTATCATTAAACTTCTACTTCAGTATAAGTTCTCTACCCAAATTTGGTGCAATCAGTCAGGAATACCGAGGGAGATGGGCATACAGGAGACTCAGGTAAGTATATGCATAATCAAACTGACTTGACCATCTTCTCTTCCTGGAAATCTAAGTTACTTAATTGGCAAATCATCCCCACAGCTTCTTTCTTTTTTAAAAATTATATTTTATTAGTTATGCTGTTATAGTTGTTCCAATTTTTCCCCACTTTGCCCCCTTTCATCCAGAAACCATTACACCCTCAGGCCATCCCAACACCATTATTCATGTCCATGGGTCATTTGTAGAAGTTCCCTGGCTAACTCCATTTCCTATACTGTCCTTACATCCCCAGGACTATTCTGTAACTACCTATTTGTACTTCTTAATCCCCTCACCTCTTCACCCATTCTCCCACACCCCCTCCCATCTCGCAACCATCAAAACACTGCTCTCTGTATCCACGATTCTGTCTTTGTTCTTCTTAGTTTGTTTTTTAGATTCCATTGTTTGTAGACAGGTAATTATTGCCATTTTGTTGATCACAGTTTTGATCTTTTTCTTAGTAAGTCCCTTTAACACTTCATATAATAATGGTTTGGTGATGATGAACTCCTTTAGTTTTTTCCTTGTCTGGGAAGCTCTTTATCTGCACTTCAATTCCGAATTATAGCTTTGCTGGTAAAGCAATTTGGGCTGTAGGTTCTTGCTTTTCATGACTTGAACATTTCTTGCCAGTCCTTTCTAGCCTCCAAAGAGTCTTTTGAGAAATCAGCTGAGAGTCTTATGGGAACTCCTCTGTAGATAATGAACTTCTTTTCTCTTGCTGCTTTTAAGATTCTCTTTATCTGTAACCTTTGGCATTTTAATTACGATGTGTCTGTAATTATGATGGAGTGGGTCTCTTTGCATCCATCTCCTTTGGGATTCTCTGTGCTTCCTGGACTTGCATGTCTATTTCCTTCACCAAATTAGGGAAGTATTCTTTCATTATTTTTTCAAATAGATTCCAATTTCTTGCTCTTTCTCTTCTCCTTCTGGCACCCCTATGATGCAAATGTTGTATTGCTTGAAGTAGTCCCAGAGGCTGCTCACACTATCCTCACTTTTAAAAAAATTTCATAGACTGCAATGAAACCCACACCTTGTTTTTTGGACTTTTTTTCTTCTTATTGTTCTGATTGGTTGTTTCTTTTTGCTTCCTTATATTCCAAATTACTGATTTAATACTTGGCTTCATTCATTCTACTGTTGTTTCCCTGTGAATTGTTCTTTATTTCTATTAGTGTATCCTTTATTTCTGACTAGATCCCTTTTATGGTGTTGAGGTCCTCACTAAGTTCCTTGAGCATCCTTATAACCAGTCTTTTGAACTCTATATCTGATAGATTGCTTATGTCCATTTTGTTTAATTCTTTTTCTGGAGTTCTGATGTGTTCTTTCATTCGGGCCATGTTTTTTTGTCTCCTCATTTTGGCAGCCTCCCTGTGTTCATTTCTATGTATTTGTAGAGCTCTATGACTCCCTGTCTTGGTAGTGTTGCCCAATGTTGTAGGTGTTCTATAGGGCCCAGTGGCACAGCCTCTCCTATTGCTCAAGCTAGGTACTCAAGGTGCACCCTCCATGTGGGCTGAGTACACACTCCTCTTATAGTTGAGCCTTGGTTGCTATTGGCAGAACAATGGGAGGGATTTACCCAGGCCAGTCAGCTGCATGAATTGGCTGTGACCACTGACCACCAACCTCAGTCCTCCATGGAGGAGCAGTTGTGCAGGGTCAGGCTGGTGATGCTCCATTATGGTCTGTTGCTCTCTATTGTGTGCACAGGCTCTGGGGTTTCCCAGGTGATGCAGATCAAGGTCAGCCCCACCTGTGTTCTGCTGCTATTTGTGCTGGCTTGGCGATTCCCAGGGAAAGTGAAGCTGTGAATGTAGACTGGCTGATGCTAGTGCTGGGCCTGAGGAAACTTAGCAAGAGGTACAGGGGCTGGGGGCCAGCTGCAGTCTATTTGATAGGATTTACAAAGTTGAGGTGCATGAGCCAAGACATGCCTTTCCTATGGAAAAGTCACTGTTGACAGTTTGGGTGGGCCTATAATTTAGGCAGGATGGAGTTTCAGGGGATCCCCAGGGTGGGGCCAACACATTAGCCAGGTTGATAGAGTCTCAGATATGGCACCAGACTGCCAGCTCTGCTGATCTCTGAGGGGAGGGTAGCAAAACAGACAATGGCCTCTGCTCTCCTTTCTGTCTGGGAGAAAGCTGTCCCCCAGCTCCCACCCCAATGCCAGATACTTCAGTTCCTCTATGCCACCAGTGCCCTTTAAGCTTTCTACCCCAGTGCTGGAGCTCAGAGGGAGTGAGTCTGTGTAAGTCTGTGTATGGTTTAAGGAGAACTTTTGGTACTCCAGCAGTTTCTTCCATCGACTCATTCCCCACTTGTTTTTGCAGCCAGAAGTCATGAAGATGTAACTTCCTGGCACTGGAAGCCTGGGCTAGCAGGCCTTAAGTGGGGCTGCAACTTTTCACTCCTGAGATACCCCTCCTGAATTTTTATCCACTACAAGTGGATGTGGGACAAGCCCCTTTTCACATCCCCATCCCTCATGCCTGTCTGTATGGACATGGTTTCTTTAGTTCCCTAGTTGTCAGACTTCCACTCAACTGTACTTCTGATGGTTCTGATGATAGTTGTATATTTTAGATGTAATTTTGATTTGGTTGTGCAAGCAGGCAAACCATGTTTACATATGTCACCATCTGACCAGAAGTCCCAAACTTGCCATATTTAAAGGTGATAAAAATGTGGTTAGACTCAAATTCCTCCAAAGAAGTATGCAAAAAATAATGGAGCTATGTTTATAGAATTCTGAGAAAATGAAAATGTGACCCAAGATTATTCAGTCCAGAAAAATATTATTTAGGTATAAAAAAGGGAAAGTAGGCTTTGTCAAACATGAAAAAATTAAAGGAATACAACATCCACGTGCAACTTTCAAAACAACAAAAATAGCAATAACTAGCAATGAAAGTCAGTCAATTAAAAGGTTAATCAATATAAAGAACTCAGTAATAGAAAGTCACATAAAAGGATTGATAATAAATATTAATCTATTTAAATATTATGACTTTACCAAACATTTAGGGGAATGATGGTTACAAAACAGGTTATGAATGGGATAAATTTGAGTAATGTAATAATAGTAACAATGTAATTAACAAAAAGCAGAAGATGAAAGAGTGAGGTAGAAGAAATGTAAGATTTCAAATGCATTTATCTTTCAAAGCTAGGAGTCAAGAGCTACTGTTTAGATTGAAACATGTATTTAAAGATATTTAGACTGGATTTTAAGAGAATACATATTTCAATTTAAACAATAGCTCTTGATTTCTAATGAAGTAGCTTTAGGGGAATAATATCTCTTGTGGTAAGAAAGTATTCAAAGTTCAAAAATCCCTTCAGTTTCACTTCAGTATCTTTTTTATTCTATTAAAGTAAAATTAAATACTACTGGAGGATCCTAGATGGCAGAGGCATAAGTGGAAGCTACACTAACCTCTCCCAGGATCAATCTAGAATTACAACTAAATTGCAAAGAAATCATCCAGAATAACCAACCGAAC